>NC_056611.1:6866323-7031757 GCF_018340385.1 Cyprinus carpio
TCTCGTTTACAAACCAACATTTAACAATTACATTCAGTTCGTAATCCGTCCCTTTGCGCCACCTGGTGGCAGTTTCGTGAATTATTTTAACACGTGACTGACTTGCAGGCGGCGGTACACGCTGCAGTATTACCCATTCTGTCCACCTACTGTACGTGCTGAGAATTAACTTCTGTGATGTGAGGTGGCTAGCAGATGGTCTGTTTAGCCAGTCTGTCTGCTTCTTGACCTGGGCCCCAGTTAGTCAAGTACCAACTCTAAGACTATGTGCCATATTTCTAGTGAGAAGAGCGGCACCACCCCAGGAGGGATGAAGACCATCTCTTTTCAACAGGTCAGGTCTGCCCCAAAAGCTCGGCCAATTGTTTATGAAACCAGTGTTATTCTGCGGGCACCACTTAGACATCCAGCCATTAAGTGATGACAATCTGCTATGTATCTCATCACCACAGTAAGCAGGGAGGGGACCAGTACATATTACAGTGTCTGACATCGTGCTTGCAAGTTCACACACCTCTTTAATGTTATTTTTAGTGATCTCCGACTGGCGAAGTCGAACATCATTAGCGCCGGTGTTAATAATCTTACTGTATTGACGTTTAGCATTAGCCAGCACTTTTAAATTTGCCAAGATGTCAGGCACTCTGGCTCCAAGTAAACATTGGCCTATGTGGCTGGTCTCTCTACTTTCACGTTCCGTACAATAGAATCGCCAATAACTACAGCACTTTCACCAGGTTTCTCAGTGGGTGCTTCATTGAGTGGGGAGAAACTTTTTAATGTTTTGATCGGAACAGAAGAGCGGTGTTTTGACTCCCCACTATGCCGCCTCACAGTCACCCAGTTGCCCTGCTACAGAGGCAAAAACGGAGCGAGAGAGAAAGAAACGTAGCGAGGGAGAGGAGAGGAGAAAAGAAAACAGCGATAGGCACGAATGGAAACACTAATGACAAGCTAACGAATGCTAACGTGCTGCAGGTACACTGCACTCCCTGATTTAGAAAAAAAAGCGAACTATAAAATTAATCAGATTAGATTATTAGATAATATCAGAAATATGGTGGGAATTTAGTTATATTTTATCACTTTAAACATCAGAGAGTGATAGTAAGATAGAGATTCTAGAGAAAAACAAATCTACACGGAGCTACGATCACAAACCAGTGAGTGGGGGGAGTGCAGGGGGTCCTCCTGAAGTCCACGATCATCTCCACAGTTTTGAGCGAGTTCAGCTCCAGATTGTTGTGACTGCACCAGACAGCCAGCTCTTTAACCTCCTGTCTGTAAGCAGACTCGTCTCCGACATGGATGAGACCGATGACTGTAGTGTCATCTGCAAACTGCAGGAGCTTAAAGGTGCAATGTGTTATATTTACAACGATCTATTTACAGAAATGCACTATAATATACATAACTATGTTTTCAGAGGTGTATTAAGACCTTTCTTAATGAACAGTTATGTTTTTATTACCTTAGATTAAACAATTTCTATCTACATCTCTCCCAATACACGGAAGTCGCCACCATGTTTCTACAGTAGCCCTAAATGGACAAACTGCTCTACAGAGCGCGTTTCGTCACTTTGTTGTCCTTGCGAATAAAACACTGACACGATGAACAAGTACATAAACATTTGCAATAACATTGATTTATTGAATAATTAAGTAAATATAATTCCTTAATTTACCTTTGTAAAGAAATTTAATTGCTTTCTGCCAAGGGCGTAGATTTGGTTTATTTTGATTTAGTTATTTTGTTTTCAAAGAGAATAAAGGAAATAACATAGTTCCCTTTCCATACTACACTCGCACTGCGTCTTGCTAGATGTATATGGGGAAAAAGCCTTTTTTCCCCATATACATATACATTTTTATTCACGCAGTGAAAAAGCACGGCCATTGGTTTGTGCAGTGTATTAAAAACAAACCAATGGCTAGGCAGCGGAGCTGTATGAGCCTATGGCTACGAAGCCCGCCAAAGCCCGCCAGAATGGGCGGGGCATTTGGCTATGTAAGCGGGTGTTCGCCAAAGGATTCTCAGATTTCTTCTCCTTCAGCGATGACTCTGCGTCTCTACCCTGATCTTAAGCCACTCGCTGTTAACACGCCTTCGCAGCTGGAATCGGGACCTGTCAGCACAGCTGACCTGCTTCTCCACTGCTTCAGTGACGTAGCAGTTCCGGTCCGTTTCCCCTGCCGCCATCTGGCGATACTAAAAGAGATTACTAAAAGAGCTTGGCGTTGTTACAAATGCCACGCTGTTACTGCGGTTCGTGTGGGTCTCCCCTGTATGCCGATGATGGCCACACGGAATGCGTTTCCTGCTTGGGGAAATCCCATGTGGAAGCTGCGCTCATGGGAACTGATTGTTCTCACTGTGAGAACTTTAGTCTTGCCTCTCTCCGCTTGCAGATCGCTTTCTTCTCAGAGAGCGGCTTCGCCCTTGCACCCTCCTGTTTTCTTCCTCCCAGGGACCTGTGAGGAAAAAACAGTGGGGCAGAGGACTCTAGTAACTGGCTGCAAGGGAGCTCGTGTCAGCACAGATCCCGCGTGCCTCGCGCTCACCACAGAGAGAGTGTTCTCTCATCCTTTTCTCCCAGTCTGATCAGCATCCCTCTGCTGGTGCGAGTGACCTGATCTCATTTGGGGGAAGTGAGGACGAGCTGCTTAATGACAGCATGTTATTAACAGCATCAAACGCAGAGGAGCTGTTGGGCTCTGTGACTGACCCCACCCCTTCGCCATCATCTGCACACAGATCTCGCTATGGCCAGACTGCCCCCCAAGCAGCCTCTCTTAGAACTCTTGACAGCCCATTCAACTCCGGGAACAGAGGGAAATGTGTTTTGTGCAAACAACGGGTCTGTTTATGTGCCCAAGCATTCAGCCGCTGTTATAGCAGGAAAAATTCCCCCATGTGGGCAGTCACTCGAGTTAATTCAACCCCTCGCCACATGGGTCCGAGACCTGGCAGGCCATCCCCGGAGTGTCGAGATGGGTTATGGGGATAATAAAATGAGGATATTTGCTTCAACAGTGTGGTCCCCACCATAGTGCAAAGCAAGGCACTCATGTCCTGCGCTCAGAAGTGATTAATCTGCTGGCAAAAGGAGCTGTAGAAAAGTTTCCTCCAGCCAAGAGAGAGTTAGGCTTCTAAAGGCGTTACTTCCTCGTCCCCAAAAAAGATGGTGGCCTCCGGCCCATACTCGATCTCAGACACCTGAATCACAGCCTCATGAAAAGGTTGTTCAAGAGGATTACACTGAAACAGATCCTTGTGCAAATTTACTCTGGAGATTGTTTCTTTTCTCTTGACCTGAAGGATGCATACTTTCACATCCAGATAGCCCCCTGTCACAGGTGATTCTTGAGATACACGTTCGAGAGAGTGGCTTAACAATACACGGTACTTCCCTTTGGGCTGTCCCTGGCCCCCACACTTTTACGAAGTGCATGAACGCGGCTCTCTCCCCTCTGAGACAGATGTGAATCTGCATTCTCAACTACCTCGATGACTGGCTCAGTCTGGCCCAGTCGGCGGCAGAATTAATATCACAGAGGACCCTCCTCCTCAGCCACCTGGAGTGCCTGGGACTCCGGGCCAATTTTGCCAAGAGCACGTTGTTCCCCAACCAACAAATATCTTTCACAGGAACAGTTTTCAACTCAGCCCAAATGAGAGCTGTACTCACACCGGAATGGGCTCTGGCCATACGGAGGCTGGCAACCTCCTTCAAGATTGGTACCACTCGCCCTTTCAAAGCATTTCAGAGGATGCTGGGCCTCATGGCCAGTGCTACAGTTGGGTCTGCTTCCCCTTCAGGGCTGGTTGAAACCACGGGTTCCATCCCATGCGTGGCGTCATGGACGCCTGCAGATCAGGATGAGTCAGGCCTGTCAAGTCAAGTCAAGTCAAGTCAATTTTTAGTTAATATTATATTCCTGGAGAATGGAGCCTAGGGAAAGCATGTAGAGCGAGAACAATATAGGGGGCCAAGAATAAAACCCTGAGGAACACCATAAGGGACGGGCGCAGAAGGTAAGGTGGACAACCCAATATTTATTGAAAACGTCCTACCCTTTAAATAAGAGGTGAACCACTGTAATGCCATAACTTTAAGCAAGGCTGGCTCTCTACTGTGAAGTGCTCTAAAACCAGATTGGAACATATCCAGTATGTTAACCCTCTGAAGTCGATTAACACGTATACGCGTTTTGGGGTATTTTCTCCTGATAACCCCGAAAATAACTTAAATTACACTTTCAGTTTTGATCGTACATATAAGAGCAATACATCAATCGAATCTGTAAAGGGTCTACTTTTTTTTGTATACAGACATAATAACAACAAAACTTTGTGCACTTATAAACTAAAGATAACAAACAAGGAGTGCTGTCTGCAGCCTTTGTCTGCGCTGATCTTCAGTTACAAACGCGTCATTAAAAGGAAATGTAACTCAGTGAATACTCAACACAGAGACATGAGAGAGATATCTATAGAAAGCCTGACATGTCTACTTTTAAACTAAACAAGTGCTGCTGAAAACAAATATTCTGTGATAAAGTAATCCATATGAAAGCTGTGTTGTTTTTTATTATGTTGGTTCCTTCTTGTCATGTTTTGTGTTTGTTTTTGTACTCACGTAGTCTCCATGTGCTCGTTTGGTTGATTGTTGTCACCTGTGTGTTGATTGTCTCGCTCCAGCTGATCCTCATCTCCACTCAGCTACATAAACTCACTCATCTCTCTGTCTGTTGTCAGATCCTCATTCATGTCTCAGCTTCCCAGTTGGATTACCGTCTCCCGTGTTCGTGTTCTGGATTGTGTTCGTGTTGTCGTCTTCGTGTGAGTGTTCCGGTCTGTTCCTGGTTTCATCCATCGACCGCCTTCACATTCACCACCGACTTCACCATCAGCACTTCTCACGCCACCGTAGACCTTCTCTCACCATTGCCTACATACTGGACTCTATTATCAATAAACGTCTTCTGATTGCCTGCATTTGCCTCCTCCTCTTGTACGAGCCATCACAGTAGGATCTGACCATCATGGAAGCAGCAGGCGATCGCTCCCCATCTCATCTGGAGGAGTTTCTGCAGAGAGCCGTTGGTCGTATGGATCGCCAAGACAAGGCGATAGATGAGATGGGTCGAGCTTTCCAAGCAATGGTGACGAAGGTGTCCGAGCTCGCTCTCCAGGCTCAACAACAACAACAACCGCCACCCGCTGCGCCTCCCACGCCACCCACACCACCGATCGTCTCCGGGGGGATTTCCCAGTCCGAACCACGCCTCCCCATCCCTGAGAAATATGCGGGTGAGCCAAAGTTTTGTCGATCATTTCTGTCTCATTGTTCTCTGCACTTCGCCCTGCAGCCCCGCACGTTTAACACCGAGGAAAAGAAGGTGGCATTTGTCTTGTCACTACTGACGGGGAGGGCTGCCCTCTGGGGGACGGCGGTGTGGGAGAACCAAGACAGCTGCTGTGCCTCGTTCCACGCCCTTTCGGAGGAGATGAGACGGGTCTTCGACCGCTCCGTCGCCGGGAGGGAGGCGGCTAGAATTCTCACGGACCTACGTCAGGAAGACAGGTCCGTATCCGACTATTCCATTGAGTTCCGCACCCTGGCGGCGGAGTGTAAGTGGAACGAAGAGGCGCAGTGGGATCACTTCCTGCATGGGTTGGCTGACCGCATCCAACAGGATATCCGCGCCGTCTAGCTCCCCACTTCTCTCAATGGCCTGATCGACCTCACCATCAGAGTAGACAACCGACTCGACCAAGCCGCCAGACGGAGGGGGAGAACAGTTCTCGCGACCAGACCGGAGGCTCAGCGTCAGCGCTCAGAGGTTGCGGTCAGCCCACCGGGAGATCTTGAACCCATGCAGGTGGGGCGAGCTCGGCTCTCCCGGGAGGAGAGGATCAGGCGGAGATCCCTGGGACTGTGTTTATACTGCGGCAGCCAAGAACATCACATCCAGCGCTGTCCGGTGTTAAAAGACCAAGCCCGATAGTAAGACGGAGGCTACTATCGGGTGGGATCTCTGCCAGGAAGACCTCATCTACATCGACACTCCTTCCGGTGAGTCTACGGTGGTCCACCCACGCACTCGATCATCACGCTTTGTTGGATTCTGGGGCCGAGGGTAGTTTCATGGACTTTAAGTTTGCTACTAGACTCAACATTCCTCTCACCTCCCTCAAACACCCCATTGCACCTTTTGCACTCAATGGACACAGACTGCCAGTCATCACACAGACCACTTTACCTGTTTCTCTCATCACATCTGGCAACCATACGGAGGAGATTTCATTTTACATCACGGACTCACCTCAATCTCCCATTGTTCTCGGTCACACCTGGCTCCAGAAACACAACCCCAGGATCGATTGGCGCCTCGGATCTGTGGCTAGCTGGA
Source organism: Cyprinus carpio (assembly GCF_018340385.1). Lineage (NCBI taxonomy): Eukaryota > Metazoa > Chordata > Actinopteri > Cypriniformes > Cyprinidae > Cyprinus > Cyprinus carpio. The sequence goes on from NC_056611.1 coordinate 6,872,743, forward strand.
GCGAGGAGTGTCATTGGTCTTGTCTTTTGTCTGCTGGTGTTAATGTTTCTGAGTCTGTGTTTCAGGGGGAAGCAGTGGATTTGGCTAACGTGCCCCCGCGGAGAGTACCACGACCTGAAGGAGGTGTTCAGTAAGTCTCGTGCTGATTCTCTTCCTCCTCATCGTCCCTATGACTGTGCGATAGAGTTATTGCCAGGAACTTCTCCGCCTAAGGGCAAGTTATATTCTTTGTCTATTCCAGAGACGGCGGCCATAGAGAATGGATTGTTTGTCAAGGCGGAGAAATGCGTTTTTCATGCACAGTCTGTTTCTTTTCTAGGACACATCATTTCGACTGAGGGTGTTCGCATGGATCCTGAGAAGGTTAAGGCTGTGGTAAATTGGCCATCCCCAGAGTCTCGCAAGGCCCTGCAGAGATTTCTGGGGTTCGCCAATTTTTACCGGCGTTTCATTCGCAATTTCAGCCAACTAGCCGCTCCTCTGACCGCCTTGACCTCCCCTAGTTTGACGTTCAGGTGATCAAACGCAGCCGAGGCTGCGTTTGCCAAACTGAAAAGCTGCTTTGTTTCAGCTCCCATTCTCGTCACCCCTGATCGCTCACGTCAATTCATAGTGGAGGTCGACGCGTCAGAGGTGGGGGTAGGAGCAGTGTTGTCCCAACGCGCATCCTCAGACGGAAAGGTGCATCCTTGCGCGTATTATTCTCACCGTTTATCTCCTGCAGAAGTTAATTATGACATTGGCAATCGAGAGTTGTTGGCAGTCAAACTTGCACTGGAAGAATGGCGTCACTGGCTTGAAGGGTCGGGTGTACCTTTCATTGTATGGACGGACCATAAGAATCTCGAATACATTAGAACCGCCAAAAGACTTAACTCCAGGCAGGCTCGGTGGGCATTGTTTTTCGGTCGTTTCGATTTTACACTTTCTTACCGGCCGGGTTCCAAAAACATCAAACCCGATGCTTTATCCCGTCTTTTTGAGCGTTCCGATTGTACTGCTACTCCCGAGCCCATTTTACCGGGGACCATCATTATCTCCGCGCTCAGATGGGAGGTCGAATCGAAGGTGTTGACTGCCTTAGAAGGGGTAACGCCCCCGGCTTGTTGCCCACCGAACCGATTGTTTGTGCCGGAGGGGTTACGGTCAGACGTTCTCCAGTGGGGTCATTGTTCCAGTGTTGCTTGTCACCCAGGGGTTAGTAGAACTAGGTTTCTAGTCAAGCAACGATTTTGGTGGCCTGGTATGGCTCGTGACGTCCACGACTTCGTCTTGGCTTGTTCAGTTTGCGCTATTGGTAAGACTTCCAATCGACCTCCAGATGGGTTACTCTTACCGCTGTCTGTCCCTTCGAGACCCTGGTCCCACATTTCGCTAGATTTCATTACCGCCCTCCCGCCCCTCTAAGGGCAATACGGTGATTTTAACCGTAGTGGACCGGTTCTTGAAGGCGACTCATTTTATTCCCTTGCCCAAATTACCATCAGCCAAGGAAACAGCGGTAGCTGTCATTGACCACGTCTTCCGTATACATGGCCTTCCGACAGACGTGGTTTCTGACAGGGGTCCCCAATTTGTGTCCAAATTTTGGCGAGAATTTTGTAAATTGTTAGGAGCGACTGTTAGTCTTTCTTCCGGGTTCCATCCCCAGAGCAATGGTCAAACCGAGCGAGCCAATCAGGATGTCGAAAGGGTTTTGCGATGTTTGGCTTCCAATAATCCTTCGTCCTGGTGTCAGCAACTCTCAATTGTGGAGTACGCACACAATTCTTTACCAGTGTCATCTACGGGCATGTCTCCATTTAAGTGTAGTTTAGGGTACCAACCACCTAATTTTGTCAGTACGGAATCCGAGGTTTCGGTCCCCTCCGCACACGCACTAGTCCAGAGGTGTCACCGCACCTGGACCAGAGCTCGCAGAGCTCTGCTCCAGGCTAGGTCACGTAATTTTGTTAGTGCGGATTGCGAGGTTTCGGTGCCTTCCGGTTACGTAGTCGGTCAAAGAGTGTGGCTTTCAACCCAGAATATTCAGATGCGTTCCGTTTCGAATAAGCTTGCTCCCAAATTTATTGGCCCGTTTTCTGTTACCAAAATCATTAATCCGGTAACAGTGCGTCTTAGCCTTCCTCCGGCGTACAGGAGGGTTCATCCCGTGTTCCATGTGTCCAAAATTAAAACCGGTGATTTTTTCCCATCTTAACCCGCCTGCCCCGGTTCCCCCCCGCCTCGTATCGTTAATGGGGAAAACCACATATTTGGTTAATCGTATTCTGGACTCTAGACGGAGGGGACGCGGATTTCAGTACTTGGTGGATTGGGAAGGTTACGGTCCGGAGGAGAGAAGGTGGGTTCCTGCTCGGGGCATACTGGATCACCGCCTTATTGATGATTACAATCTACAGGTAAAGCAGGCTGGGAACGTCAGGTGACGTCCTAGGGGAGGGGGTACTGTCACGGTAGGAAATCCATTGGTTCCTCCGTGTCATGTTTTGTGTTTGTTTTTGTACTCACGTAGTCTCCATGTGCTCGTTTGGTTGATTGTTGTCACCTGTGTGTTGATTGTCTCGCTCCAGCTGATCCTCATCTCCACTCAGCTACATAAACTCACTCACTCATCTCTCTGTCTGTTGTCAGATTCTCATTCATGTCTCAGCTTCCCAGTTGGATTACCGTCTCCCGTGTTCGTGTTCTGGATTGTGTTCGTGTTGTCGTCTTCGTGTGAGTGTTCCGGTCTGTTCCTGGTTTCATCCATCGACCGCCTTCACATTCACCACCGACTTCACCATCAGCACTTCTCACGCCACCTTAGACCTTCTCTCACCATTGCCTACATACTGGACTCTATTATCAATAAACGTCTTCTGATTGCCTGCATTTGCCTCCTCCTCTTTTACGAGCCATCACAGTAGGATCTGACCATCATGGAAGCAGCAGGCGATCGCTCCCCATCTCCTCTGGAGGAGTTTCTGCAGAGAGCCGTTGGTCGTATGGATCGCCAAGACAAGGCGATAGATGAGATGGGTCGAGCTTTCCAAGCAATGGTGACGAAGGTGTCCGAGCTCGCTCTCCAGGCTCAACAACAACAAACAACCGCCACCCGCTGCGCCTCCCACGCCACCCACACCACCGATCGTCTCCGGGGGGATTTCCCAGTCCGAACCACGCCTCCTCATCCCTGAGAAATATGCGGGTGAGCCAAAAGTTTTGTCGATCATTTCTGTCTCATTGTTCTCTGCACTTCGCCCTGCAGCCCCGCACGTTTAACACCGAGGAAAAGAAGGTGGCATTTGTCTGGTCACTACTTACGGGTAGGGCTGCCCTCTGGGGGACGGCGGTGTGGGAGAACCAAGACAGCTGCTGTGCCTCGTTCCACGCCCTTTCGGAGGAGATGAGACGGGTCTTCGACCGCTCCGTCGCCGGGAGGGAGGCGGCTAGACTTCTCACGGACCTACGTCAGGAAGACAGGTCCGTATCCGACTATGCCATTGAGTTCCGCACCCTGGCGGCGGAGTGTAAGTGGAACGAAGAGGCGCAGTGGGATCACTTCCTGCATGGGTTGGCTGACCGCATCCAACAGGAGATCCGCGCCGTCGAGCTCCCCACTTCTCTCAATGGCCTGATCGACCTCACCATCAGAGTAGACAACCGACTCGACCAAGCCGCCAGACGGAGGGGGAGAACAGTTCTCGCGACCAGACCGGAGGCTCAGCGTCAGCGCTCAGAGGTTGCGGTCAGCCCACCGGGAGATCTTGAACCCATGCAGGGTGGGGCGAGCTCGGCTCTCCCGGCGGGAGGAGAGGATCAGGCGGAGATCCCTGGGACTGTGTTTATACTGCTTCAGCCAAGAACATCACATCCAGCGCTGTCCGGTAAAAGACCAAGCCTGATAGTAAAACGGAGGCTACTATCGGGTGGGATCTCTGCCAGGAAGACCTCATCTACATCGACACTCCTTCCGGTGAGTCTACGGTGGTCCACCCACGCACTCGATCATCACGCTTTGTTGGATTCTGGGGCCGAGGGTAGTTTCATGGACTTTAAGTTTGCTACTAGACTCAACATTCCTCTCACCTCCCTCAAACACCCCATTGCACCTTTTGCACTCAATGGACACAGACTGCCAGTCATCACACAGACCACTTTACCTGTTTCTCTCATCACATCTGGCAACCATACGGAGGAGATTTCATTCTTCATCATGGACTCACCTCAATCTCCCATTGTTCTCGGTCACACCTGGCTCCAGAAACACAACCCCAGGATCGATTGGCGCCTCGGATCTGTGGCTAGCTGGAGCGAGGAGTGTCATTGGTCTTGTCTTTTGTCTGCTGGTGTTAATGTTTCTGAGTCTGTGTTTCAGGGGGAAGCAGTGGATTTGGCTAACGTGCCCGCGGAGTACCACGACCTGAAGGAGGTGTTCAGTAAGTCTCGTGCTGATTCTCTTCCTCCTCATCGTCCCTATGACTGTGCGATAGAGTTATTGCCAGGTACTTCTCCGCCTAAGGGCAAGTTATATTCTTTGTCTATTCCAGAGACGGCGGCCATAGAGAATGGATTGTTTGTCAAGGCGGAGAAATGCGTTTTTCATGCACAGTCTGTTTCTTTTCTAGGACACATCATTTCGACTGAGGGTGTTCGCATGGATCCTGAGAAGGTTAAGGCTGTGGTAAATTGGCCATCCCCAGAGTCTCGCAAGGCCCTGCAGAGATTTCTGGGGTTCGCCAATTTTTACCGGCGTTTCATTCGCAATTTCAGCCAACTAGCCGCTTCTCTGACCGCCTTGACCTCCCCTAGTTTGACGTTCAGGTGGTCAAACGCAGCCGAGGCTGCGTTTGCCAAACTGAAAAGCTGCTTTTGTTTCAGCTCCCATTCTCGTCACCCCGGATCGCTCACGTCAATTCATAGTGGAGGTCGACGCGTCAGAGGTGGGGGGGTAGGAGCAGTGTTGTCCCAACGCGCATCCTCAGACGGAAAGGTGCATCCTTGCGCGTATTATTCTCACGGTTTATCTCCTGCAGAAGTTAATTATGACATTGGCAATCGAGAGTTGTTGGCAGTCAAACTTGCACTGGAAGAATGGCGTCACTGGCTTGAAGGGTCGGGTGTACCTTTCATTGTATGGACGGACCATAAGAATCTCGAATACATTAGAACCGCCAAAAGACTTAACTCCAGGCAGGCTCGGTGGGCATTGTTTTTTCGGTCGTTTCGATTTTACACTTTCTTACCGGCCGGGTTCCAAAAACATCAAACCCGATGCTTTATCCCGTCTTTTTGAGCGTTCCGATCGTACTGCTACTACTCCCGAGCCCATTTTACCGGGGACCATCATTATCTCCGCGCTCAGATGGGAGGTCTAATCGAAGGTGTTGACTGCCTTAGAAGGGGTAACGCCCCCGGCTTGTTGCCCACCGAACCGATTGTTTGTGCCGGAGGGGTTACGGTCAGACGTTCTCCAGTGGGGTCATTGTTCCAGTGTTGCTTGTCACCCAGGGGTTAGTAGAACTAGGTTTCTAGTCAAGCAACGATTTTGGTGGCCTGGTATGGCTCGTGACGTCCACGACTTCGTCTTGGCTTGTTCAGTTTGCGCTATTGGTAAGACTTCCAATCGACCTCCAGATGGGTTACTCTTACCGCTGTCTGTCCCTTCGAGACCCTGGTCCCCACATTTCGCTAGATTTCATTACCGCCCCTCCCGCCCTCTAAGGGCAATACGGTGATTTTAACCGTAGTGGACCGGTTCTTGAAGGCGACTCATTTTATTCCCTTGCCCAAATTACCATCAGCCAAGGAAACAGCGGTAGCTGTCATTGACCACGTCTTCCGTATACATGGCCTTCCGACAGACGTGGTTTCTGACAGGGGTCCCCAATTTGTGTCCAAATTTTGGCGAGAATTTTGTTAATTGTTAGGAGCGACTGTTAGTCTTTCTTCCGGGTTCCATCCCCAGAGCAATGGTCAAACCGAGCGAGCCAATCAGGATGTCGAAAGGGTTTTGCGATGTTTGGCTTCCAATAATCCTTCGTCCTGGTGTCAGCAACTCTCAATTGTGGAGTACGCACACAATTCTTTACCAGTGTCATCTACGGGCATGTCTCCATTTAAGTGTAGTTTTTAGGGTACCAACCACCTAATTTTGTCAGTACGGAATCCGAGGTTTCGGTCCCCTCCGCACACGCACTAGTCCAGAGGTGTCACCGCACCTGGACCAGAGCTCGCAGAGCTCTGCTCCAGGCTAGGTCACGCACCAAGGCTAAGGCCGATCGCCACCGGTCGAAGCCTCCCCGTTACGTCGTCGGTCAAAGAGTGTGGCTTTCAACCCAGAATATTCAGATGCGTTCCGTTTCGAATAAGCTTGCTCCCAAATTTATTGGCCCGTTTTCTGTTACCAAAATCATTAATCCGGTAACAGTGCGTCTTAGCCTTCCTCTGGCGTACAGGAGGGTTCATCCCGTGTTCCATGTGTCCAAAATTAAACCGGTGATTTTTTCCCATCTTAACCCGCCTGCCCCGGTTCCCCCCCCGCCTCGTATCGTTAATGGGGAAACCACATATTTGGTTAATCGTATTCTGGACTCTAGACGGAGGGGACGCGGATTTCAGTACTTGGTGGATTGGGAAGGTTACGGTCCGGAGGAGAGAAGGTGGGGTTCCTGCTCGGGGCATACTGGATCACCGCCTTATTGATGATTACAATCTACAGGTAAAGCAGGCTGGGAACGTCAGGGGACGTCCTAGGGGGGAGGGGGTACTGTCACGGTAGGAAATCCATTGGTTCCTCCGTGTCATGTTTTTGTGTTTGTTTTTGTACTCGCGTAGTCTCCTTGTGCTCGTTTGGTTGATTGTTGTCACCTGTGTGTTGATTGTCTCGCTCCAGCTGATCCTCATCTCCACTCAGCTACATAAACTCACTCATCTCTCTGTCTGTTGTCAGATCCTCATTCATGTCTCAGCTTCCCAGTTGGATTACCGTCTCCCGTGTTCGTGTTCTGGATTGTGTTCGTGTTGTCGTCTTCGTGTGAGTGTTCCGGTCTGTTCCTGGTTTCATCCATCGACCGCCTTCACATTCACCACCGACTTCACCATCAGCACTTCTCACGCCACCGTAGACCTTCTCTCACCATTGCCTACATACTGGACTCTATTATCAATAACTTCTTCTGATTGCCTGCATTTGCCTCCTCCTCTTTTACGAGCCATCACAAAAACAACGCGATGTCCGTTTTTCACGTCTCCCTTCATTATCTTCTAATGCGACCACGCCCCCGCGCCGAGCGCGCTATTGAGATTCAAATGTTTCACTGAAGCGCACGGCTTGAATACGCCCACACAACAGAAGACAACAAAGTTTTTTTATTATTTTACTGTTTGCTTCGCGATGAGAGGAATAAGACATTATTCACCCCAAAAAGATGTGATGTATTTGAGGATTTGAGATTTGGATTTCCTCGGAAAAAAAGAATGAAGCACTTTATTCAGCAGAGATCATAAACATGAGTAAGTCTCTTTTTATTTATATACTTGTACTAGTTTTCACATAACGTGTAAACATTTTACTAGTTAGACTTTTTCCAAAGACTTTTTCCAAACTATAATTCCTGACTAAATGTATAATCAAGTGAAATATTATGAAGTTTCAATAACAATATACACTACTATACCATTCAAAAGCTTGATGTAAATAATATAAATGTACCAATAAATGTAAATGTAACAAATGTAATAAACATTGCTGTTCTTTCAATTTATCCCCCCTAAAAAACCTGAAAAAAAAGATTCTCAGCTCTTTTCAACATTAATAATAATAATAATAATAATAATAATAATAATAATAATAATGATAACAATAAATGTTTTTTTTTTTTTTTTTTTTTTTGTAGAAAATAAGATTGTTAAAAGGATTTCTGAAGGATTGTGTGACTGGAGTAATGATGCAAAAAATTCAGTTTGAAAGTCAGCTTTGATTGTTCCTAATAAACTGTTTAACTGCACTCACAAGTGAATATTAAATTATGTTGTGGGATAATTAAATATATTCTAAATAAACTACAAAACATAAAATTATATACATTTATTTTGTCCTCACATTCTTTCTTGTAACTCATCCCTCTCAGTGACACAGCTGACTGAATGGTTCATTATGCAGCTCATTATGCAGGCCTTTGTCTTCTCATGTGTGAATTCATGATAGTTGACGCCTACTCGCATATGACTTTTACCAACAAAAACTGTCTTAGAAAATTTAAATCAATATATTGTTTTCTGTTAAGTGAGTAAACAAGATGATTTTCACATCATTTAGAAAAAAAAATTCTAGGCTACAAGCTCCAGTTCTCAAAAGTCCCGGGAACCAATTTTCTGTATGTGTTGTATTGCCTTATTCAAGTGATTTAACATTTTTTAGTTTTTCACTAACCATGCATAACATTTTTTTTCTCAAAAACACAATCATGTACATACATGCTGCTCACATATTTTTATAGCCTAGTTTGTGCTGATTACAGTGAGATTAGACTTTAGCCATTTAGATATTTATAAGAAACTGAAAAAAGGACAAATGTCAGGGCATGACAAAACTTCTCCAGGCCCCAAAAATACCCTTAGACTCCAGAGGGTTAAAAGCATCCAGGTAAGAAGTATACTGTGAAAGCACTGCTTTCTCTAAAACCTTAGAAATAAATGGGACTAAATTGAGATGGAGTCACTGGTTTAAAACTAGTGAAATTGCTAGAAGGAGAAATCGGGTGAGAATGGAACCATGTCAGGAGGAGAGAGATGAGATCTGATATCTTGTACTTTCTGCACAAAGAAACCTAAGAATTCTACACAGGTCTTGAGATTGCCGACAGAGCAAGTGGCTGGATTAAGAACTGAGTTTATAGTTTTAAAAAGAACTTTTGGCCTGTTTGCATTCATGGCAATCAAATTTGAAAAGTATTGAGATTTTGCATCACTGACAGACTTTTGATAGGTGGTTAGGCAGTCTTTTAAAATTTGATAAGAAACCTGCAGCCCATCCCTGTGTAAGAGCCCTGGCTCCCTGGAAGAACTCCCGCTGGATGGAACAGGGCGTGGGGCCAAAATGGCCAAATGCCTTCAACTCAAGTTTGGGGGCGCTATGTGAGGGCATACTGTATTTCGTCCACTGATTGAAAGCGGGAAAAGGCTTCCACATCAACTGTGCAAATGTCGAGCCTGTCAGTTCTTCCTGCCAGTCCTAAAAGGACACCATGTGGTAATCCGATCGGACAACTCGCAGTCCACATTCGCAAGGTTTTGTAACCTGGAAGTCCCGCTCTTATAGGACATAGCCGTGCTATGTAGCTGCACGACTCAGTCGTCGCTTCAGTCGAAGTAACCTGAGAATCCTGTGGCGAACTCCTGCTTATATAGCCAGATACCCCGCCTATTCTGGCAGGTTTTGGCGGGCTTCATTGCCATATGCTGGTGCAGCTACACTGCCTAGCCATTGGTTCATTTTTAATACACTGCACGAACCAATGGCCGTGCAGTTTCACTGTGTGAATAAAAAAGGCTTCAGTTCAGGAGAAAAAAGACTTTTTCCCCATATGCATCTAGCAGCACGCAGAATTCCGTGTGTCAGGAAACTGAGGTAACAATTAGTAATCGAGTATGTTGTACGTACAGCATAAGCTATGCATGAAAACTCTTGGTTTAACAAAGGCTACTCAACCAACTTCAACATTTGCCGGTATGACTAGCGTAAAAATCATCATGTTAGCTAAAATTAAGAGTTTGTTAGTGATTTAAAATTCAATGGTGTGCATGACTGCAGTTGTGTGTAAGTTTTCTAGTGGAAAATGAGCTGGAAAAAATCCACACCCCAGATCAGTTACTGAAATAAAGCAAGATCATAGCATTTCACTTACATTTCAACATGTACCCGTAGGCTTCATTTTAAAATAGACTAAAATGTATATGGTATAAGTTTTTTTAATATTGTATAAACTATATTTATTTTTTCTTGTACGTTAAAGAAATAATAAAAATAATAAAATTAAAACTGTAATACTATACTATATAGCCACTAGATGTCTGCATAGCCTTATATATCATAGTTAAATATGATATATAAGTCATAGTTAAATAAAAGTACTCTGATATACTTTTTTGACTTTATTTATATGTGACTTGAAGTAATCCAAAATTAGATTACATTACTTTTATATTGTGGTACTTGGATTCTGTTACTGAATACTTTATAATTAAATAATTTGTAACTGCAACAGAATACATTTTAAAAGTAGCCCTCCCAACCCTGGCTGTTTTAATACATCGCGTTGTCATGGTGGATTTACGGAAACCTCACGCATCAGTCGAGGCTCTTGGACCCAAGGGATTGCTACAATTACAATTATGTCATCATTTACTCACTCTTGAGTTTTTTTATTTTTTTTTTTATTTATTTTTTTACCTGTATGAGTTTCTTTCTTCTGTTGAAAATAAAACTTATTTTGAAGAATGTGGATAACCAAACAGTTGCTGGTCCCCAGTTACTTCCATAGTATTTTATTTATTTATTCCCACTATCAAAGTCACTACTGTTTGGTTACCCACATTCTTCAAAATATTTTCTTCTATGTTCAACACAAGAAAGAAATAATACAGGTTTGGGACAACATGAGTGAGTAAATAATGACAGAAATTACAGTTTTGGGTGAATTATCCCTTTAATGACAAGCGGCAGCATGTTTTTTACTGTGGCTTTAAGAGCTGCATGCATCTAATATACAAGCAGATACTTTCTCTCAACTGTTTACTTTCACTTTAGACATAACCAACTGTGTTTATGTAATCCTTGTGTGTTTTTGACAGTATTAGCCCAATCAGATGCAAAACATAACTTAGTCCATAACTTATCCTTTGACAGGCTTTTCAGTTTGTGCGCACTTCAGGTGTACATGCTCAGAGAAAGCGCCTGTCCGAACAGCACGCAAATGAAATGTTTAAATGTCAAGGATTTAAAGCACATGCAAATAATGTATGTTTGTGATTGCGAATAAGTGCAGTGTCCAGTGAATGTAACTCTACCGCTGAGTTAACATTTGATGTGAATCTCTGTCACATTGTACAGTATTTTGAGACAGAATACAATAATACAATAATACAGAATACAATAATAGCTGTAGCACAATAATATTTTGTTCAAATGTAGATCGTGGAGAGAGACATTTTGATTGTCCATGATCAAAAATCACCAAATCGTCACACCCCTAAGCCAAGTGTTTTTTTTGACATTTATAAGAAAATCACTCTTGCACACAAAGAAAAGTGTTGATATTAATTAAGAAAAAAATGTTTAAATGAGTTGAAAACTAAAACATGTTCAAACGTGTATACATCCTAGCTATTTTTTATTTTAGTTATTTATTTATTTTCAGATAAGGGCTTTCATAAAATGAATGCTGCCACACTCCTGCCAAGACTGAGGACAAAGTCATGTTGCAGTTTTGCCAGCTCTGCTTGATTTACGAGTGGTTTCTGCTGACTGTTGAGGTGCTTGGTGTGCAGATAAATGCCCACGTTGTGTTGTTGAGGAAATGCTGGGCCAGTGTTGAAGCTTTATCTGAAAGCAACATGGAGTGCCTCGGGACCAAGTCTAGGCCCTCTAACCATTTTAATTTATATCATTTACCTCAATCAAAGCTTAATGTCTTATGAGAGATGAAGATAAACATAAGGATATGCAGTGCAAGAACTGTTAAGACGATAGTAAACCATATACCCATTCTGAAAGACCCCTGTTCTGATAATGTGGTTTAGGGCTGCTAAGATGTGCAAATAAAAATAATATTATTACAATAGGATAGTACTGTTCAATAAATCTACTTGTCATTTATTTTTTTCATTGAGTTGCAAAAAAAAAAAAAATGAATGCAGCTATTAATTTATGATGTCAGTTGATGGCCTCCATGGTACTTGGGTGGAATAAATTATATTCAGTCTCATTTAGATTGTGAGTTACAGTGAACAGACAATATATAGCAGAGAAATTACCCAATTAGTCTGTTCTGTTCTCATCTCTGAAAAGACCACTGCAAAATAACACAAACATAAAATATATCCCAGATAGCAATATATTGTCAGCCCAGATCCGGCACACATCTGGCACATGTGGAATGACAATCTTGCCCACATGTAGCATGGAATGATGGCACTTGAGCGGACCGCTCCTGTTTGCCAGATCTGGGCCAAAAGCAGGCCATAGCAATGCACATGTCGCCAAGAGCAAAGATAAAACCACACTGGACCTTTTCTGAGCCACAGAATTTGCATATATTATTTATAAAGTCCTCGAAAAAAAAAAACTATTGTCCTAAGCTTGTTACAAGAAATTCATCTGAATAAAGAAGAGAACAGAAAAAAAGAGACAAACAGAAACTCAACCAACAACAATTGGACTGCAGCCACAGCCAGAGGACGGTTAAATCTGACGATCTAAGCAGCGGAGGATTAAAAACATTTTCCACAAACAGCGTACCAGCTTCACTTATTACTAACCAGAAGAATTATTTCTCTCAGAGGTCTACAGAAGCACTTCTCACGCCACCGTAGACCTTCTCTCATCCATTGCCTTTTTTTTACATTAATGGACTCTATATCAATAAAACTTCTGCTGATTGCCTGCATTTGCCTCCTGCCCTCTTTTAAGAGCCATCACAAAAACAAGCGATGTCCGTTTTCCCGTCTCCCTTCATATCTTCTAATGCGACCAAGCCCCCCGCGCCGAGCGCGCTATTGAGATTCAAATGTTTCACTGAAGCGCGCGGCTTTTGAATACGCCCACACAACAGAAGACAACAAGGTTTTTTTATTTTACTGTTTGCTTCGCAATGAGAGGAATAAGACATAATTCACCCCAAAAAGATGTGATATGTTGTAGGATGTGAGATTGGATTTCCGCGGGGAAAAAAAGAATGAAAGCACTTGCTTCAGCAGAGATCATAAACATGAGTAAGTCTCTTTTTATTTATTACTACTGCTGTACTAGGTTTCACATTACACGTGTAATATAAATTTTTACTAGTTAGGACTTTTTCCAAAAGACTTTTTCCAACTATAATTCCTGACTAAATGTATAATCAAGTGAAATTATTATGACAGTTTCAGATAACAATATACACTACTATAACCATTTCCAAAAGCTTGATCGTAAATAATATGAAAATGTACCAATAAATGTGTAAATGTAACAAAATGTAATAAACATTGCTGTTCTTTCAATTTATACACCCTAAAAACCTGAAAAAAACGATTTCAGATCTATTCAACATTAATAATAATAATAATAATAATAATAATAATAATAATAATAATGATAACAATAAAATGTTTTTTTTTTTTTTTTTGTAGAAAATAGATTGTTAAAAGGATTCTGAGGATTGTGTGACGGAGTCTGATGCAAAAAAAATTCAGTTGAAGCGCAGAAGCTTTGATTGTTCCTAATAAAAACTGTTGAACTTGCACTCACAAGTGAATATTAAATTATGTTGTGGGATAATTAAATATATTCTAAATAAAATACAAACATAAAATTATATACATTTATTTTGTCCTCACATTCTTTCTTGTAACTCATCCCTCTCAGTGACACAGCTGACTGAGGATGGTTCATTATGCACCCAAGCTCATTATACGAGCCCTGCTGTCTTCTCATGTGTGAATTCATGATAGTTGACGCCTACTCGCATATGACTTTTACCAACAAAAACTGTCTTAGAAAAATTTAAATCAATATATTGTTTTTCTGTTAAGTGAGTAAACAAGATGATTTTCACATCATTTAGACAAAAAAAACAATTCTAGGCTACAAGCTCCAGTTCTCAAAAGTCCAGGGAACCAATTTTCTGTATGTGTTTTATTGCCTTATTCAAGTGATTTAACATTTTTAGTTTTTCACTAACCACTGCATAACATTTTTTTTTTTCTCAAAACACAATCATGTACATACCTGCTGCTCACAGTTATTATTATAGCCTAGTTTGTGCTGATTACAGTGAGATTAGACTTTAGCCATTTAGATATTTATAAGAAACTGAAAAAAGGACAAATGTCAGGGCATGAGAAAACTTCTCCAGGCCCCGAAAATACCCTTAGACTCCAGAGGGTTAACTTCATCCAGGTAAGAAGTATACTGTGAAAGCACTGCTTTCTCTAAAACCTTAGAAATAAATGGGACTAAATTGAGATGGAGTCACTGGTTTAAAACTAGTGAAATTGCTAGAAGGAGAAATCGGGTGAGAATGAACCATGTCAGGAGGAGAGAGATGAGATCTGATATCTTGTACTTTCTGCACAAAGAAACCTAAGAATTCTACACAGGTCTTGAGATTGCCGACAGAGCAAGTGGCTGGATTAAGAACTGAGTTTATAGTTTTAAAAAGAACTTTTGGCCTGTTTGCATTCATGGCAATCAAATTTGAAAAGTATTGAGATTTTGCATCACTGACAGACTTTTGATAGGTGGTTAGGCAGTCTTTTAAAATTTGATAAGAAACCTGCAGCCCATCCCTGTGTAAGAGCCCTGGCTCCCTGGAAGAACTCCCGCTGGATGGAACAGGGCGTGGGGGCCAAAAATGGCCAAATGCCTTCAACTCAAGTTTGGGGAAGCTATGTGAGGGCATACTGTATTTAGAGTCCACTGATTGAAAGCGGGAAAAAGGCTTCCACATCAACTGTGCAAATGTCGAGCCTGTCAGTTCTTCCTGCCAGTCCTAAAAAGGACACCATGTGGTAATCCGATCGGACAACTCGCAGTCCACATTCGCAAGGTTTTGTAACCTGGAAGTCCAGCTTTTATAGGACATAGCCGTGCTATGTAGCTGCACGACTCAGTCGTCGCTTCAGTCGAAGTAACCTGAGAATCCTGTGGCGAACTCCTGCTTATATAGCCAGATACCCCGCCTATTCTGGCAGGTTTTGGCGGGCTTCATTGCCATATGCTGGTGCAGCTACACTGCCTAGCCATTGGTTCATTTTTAATACACTGCAACGAACCAATGGCCGTGCAGTTTCACTGTGTGAATAAAAAGGCTTCAGTTCAGGAGAAAAAAGACTTTTTCCCCATATGCATCTAGCAGCACGCAGAATTCCGTGTGTCAGGAAACTGAGGTAACAATTAGTAATCGAGTATGTTGTACGTACAGCATAAGCTATGCATGAAAACTCTTGGTTTAACAAAGGCTACTCAACCAACTTCAACATTTGCCGGTATGACTAGCGTAAAAATCATCATGTTAGCTAAAATTTAGAGTTTGTTAGTTATTTAAAATTCCATGGTGTGCATGACTGCAGTTGTGTGTAAGTTTTCTAGCGGAAAATGAGCTGGAAAAAATCCACACCCCAGATCAGTTACTGAAATAAAGAAAGATATAGCATTTCACTTACATTGCAACAGTACCTGTAGCTTCATTTTAACAATAGACTAAAATGTATATGGTATAAAGTTTTTTAATATTGTATCAAACTATATTTTATTTTTTCTTGTACGTTAAAAAATAATAAAAAATAATAAAATTAAAACTGTAATACATGTACTATATAGCCACTAGAGGTCTGCATAGCCTTAATAGCATAGTTAAATATGGATATAATTCATAGTTAAATAAAGTACTTGATATACTTTTTTGACTTTATTATATGTGACTTGAAGTAATCCAAAATCTAGATACATTACTTTTATATTGTGGTAAGTGTTGGATTCTGTTACTGTACTGTACCTTCTTGTGATAATCAAACTTAATTATGTAACTGCGGCACAGATCATCTCACGATACTTTTAAAAGTAGCCCTCCCAACCCTGGCCTGTTTTAACTAACATCGGCTGCCGTTGTCATGGGGATTTACCACCGTGACAACCTCACGGCATCAGTCCGAGGCTCTTGGACCCAAGGGATTGCGTACATGTTACAATTATGTCCATCATTATACTGACTCTTGATTTTTTTTTTTTTTTTTTTTTTTTTTTTTTTTTTACCTGTATGAGTTTCTTTCCCTTCTGTTTGAAAATAAAACTTAGTTTGAAGAATGTGGATAACCAAACCGTTGATGGTCCCCCGTTACTTCCATAGTATTTATTTATTTATTCCCACTATCAAAGTCACTACTGTATTTTTTACCCCACATTTCTCAAAGTATTTTCTTCTTTGTTCAACACAAGGAAAGAAATATACAGGTTTTGGGACAACATGCGTGAGTAAATACTGCCAGAAATTACCACGTTTTGGGTGAATATTCCTGTATTACAAGCGGCAGCAGTGTCTTTACTGTGGCTTTTAGAGCTGCATGCATATAATATACAATCAGATACTTTCTCTTCAAAGTTTACTTTCACTTTAGACATAACCAACTGTGTTTATGTAATCCTTGTGTGTTTTTTGACAGTATTAGCCCAATACAGAGGCAAAAACATAACTTAGTCCATAACTTATCACTTTGACAGGCTTTTCAGTTTGTGCGCACTTCAGGTGTACATGCTCAGAGAAAGCGCCTGTCCGAACAGCACTCAAATGAATGTTTTAAATGTCAAGGATTTAAAGCACATGCAAATAATGTATGTTTGTGATTGCGAATAAGTGCAGTGTCCAGTGAATGTAACTCTGCCGCTGAGTTAACATTTGATGTGAATCTCTGTCACATTGTACAGTATTTTGAGACAGAATACAATAATACAATAATACAGAATACAATAATAGCTGTAGCACAATAATATTTTGTTCAAATGTAGATCGTGGAGAGAGACATTTTGATTGTCCATGATCAAAAATCACCAAATCGCACACCCCTAAGCACAAGTGTTTTTTGACATTTATAAGAAATAACTCTTGAACACAAAGAAAAGTGTTGATATTAATTAAGAAAAAAATGTTTAAATGAGTTGAAAACTAAAACATGTTCAAACGTGTATACATCCTAGCTATTTTTTATTTTAGTTATTTATTTATTTTCAGATAAGGGCTTTCATAAAATGAATGCTGCCACACTCCTGCCAAGACTGAGGACAAAGTCATGTTGCAGTTTTGCCAGCTCTGCTTGATTTACGAGTGGTTTCTGGCTGACTGTTGAGGTGCTTGGTGTGCAGATAAATGCCCAAGTTGTGTTGTTGAGGAAATGCTGGGCCAGTGTTGAAGCCTTATCTGAAAGCAACATGGAGTGCCTCAGGGACCAAGTCTAGGCCCTCTAACCATTTTTAATTTTAATCATTTACCTCAATCAAAGCTTAATGTCTTATGAGAGATGAAGATAAACATAAGGATATGCAGTGCAAGAACTGTTAAGACGATAGTAAACCATATACCCATTCTGAAAGACCCCTGTTTCTGATAATGTGGTTTAGGGCTGCTAAGATGTTAAATAAAAATAATATTTATTACAATAGATAGTACTGTTCAATAAATCGTACTTGTCATTTATTTTTTTCATTGAGTTGCAATGAATGCAGCTTTAATTTATGATGTCAGTTGATGGCCTCCATGGTACTTGGGTGGAATAAATTATATTCAGTCTCATTTAGATTGTGAGTTACAGTGAACAGACAATATATAGATGTATAGTTGACAAATTAGTCCTGTTATTTTGTTATCTCTGAAAAGACCACTGCAAAATAACACAAACATAAAATATATCCCAGATAGCAATATAATTGTCAGCCCAGATCCGGCACACATCTGGCACATGTGGAATGACAATCTTGCCCACATGTAGCATGGAATGATGGCACTTGAGCGGACCGCTCCTGTTTGCCAGATCTGGGCCAAAAGCAGGCCATAGCAATGCAACATGTCAGCCAAGAGCAAAGGATAAAACCACACTGGACCTTTTCTGAGCCACAGAATTTTCATATATTATTTATAAAGTCCTCTCAGATTGTCTAAGCTTGTTAACAAGAAAATTCACTGAAGGAAAGAAGAGAACAGAAAAAAGAGACAAACAGAAACTCAACAACAACAATTGACTGCAGCCACAGCCAGAGACGTTAAATCTCTGAAGATCTAAGCAGAGGAGGATTAAACATTTCCACAAACAGCCTTACCAGCTTCACTTATTACTAACCAGACTGACTTTATTTCTCTCAGAGGTCTACAGAAGTTATTATTGAGAATCAATATTATTAGGAATTTAAAATATAACATTTGTTTCATTTGAAGTCACCATAATGGTGATTCCTGTTTCCATTAGTTGGACTCTTAACTCTTATTACAATTAGGTTTACTTACTGTTGTTTTTATCAAACCCATTTGGGTAACACTTTATAATAACTGCACACTATTAATCATTAATTAAGCATTAGTAAACAGATAATTCATAATTTATAAAGCATTAATAGACATTAATAAGTAGTTTATAAATACAGATATAAATTGCTGTATTCTTGATTTAAAAGCATATCTATAATGTGTTTTAATAACTTTATTTTCATACTTTTATTCATGATCAATTTATCATTTCTAAATGAAGGTATAGCATTATTTACAAACCAGTTATTTAGGAGTTGCCAGTGATTCATAGATCACAAGAAATTGTAAGTAAATGTAGTAAATTCAGGTAGTTATAAAGCATTTAGTAGTGGTCAGTTAAACTATTTATGTGAGCTCATCTAAAGTGAGGACTAGTTATGCCTTGTAAAGCATTTATAAAGGATATTTAAAGGCTCAGTTATCTTATAAACAGGACAAAAAGGAAACAAAACACAACACAGTGATACAGAACATAGAAATATTAACAGCCTTTAAATCTCATTTGTAAAAGCTTTACAAGGCATAAATAGTCCTCACTTTAGATGAGCTCACAAAAAATAGTTAACTAACAACTACATATGTTTTATAACTGCCTGAATTAACCATGATTACAGTTACAGTAGAAATACATGTTAATAAACCATTTATTAACACTTTAAGTAACTATAACTATATGTCTGATAATAAGATGTATGAATGCACATTTAAATAGTTTATTAATAATTTTACTTACAATTTCTAAGTGATCTTATGAACCACTGACAACTCCTTTATAACTGGTGTGTAAATAATGCTATAACTTCATTTAGAAATGATAAATTGATCATTAATAAAGTATGAAAAAACAATTATTAAATACATTATAGATATGCTTTTTAAATCAAGTATAAAGCATTTATATCTGTATTTATAAACTGCTTATTAATGTCAATTAATGCTTTATAAATGATGAATTAACTGTTTCCTAATGCTTAACTAATGATTAATAGCGTGCAGTTATTATAAAGTGTTACCCACATTTGCAGTAACAACTGATGACAAAATGAGATCAGATGATGATAGTCAGCTATCGATGGTTCTACAATTATAGTTAAATAACCTGATGCACTAATGTCATTTGACTCTAAAGATTGTGTTGTGCCAATAATACATTTGCTAAAATTGTAGCACAAGATCAACAGTGTTGCAGAACTAGTTCATGAAAAATAAAAAAAGAGCACAATAAGTTAAACTCCAATAACACACAAAGTCATAATAAATCAACACATGAACTTAAACAAAGGTGACAATATAAATTGTAATGTTGCAATAAATGCTGGGTACCATAGTACAAAACTCCCAGCATGCATCATAGCATGAATAAATTATGCAGCTGAACTGTCCTATTAGTTTCTTTAATTCTAATTTATTTTTATTTTTTTGTATGTGTCTTTTAGTAGCTTTTTGTGATGTCCAGAATTGAACCGATTAGCTGAATATCTTGTCACCATTGTTGAGATTCATATGCTAAATGCTGATATCTGTTTTTTTTGTTTTTTTCAATGTTTTTAATTTTTTTTTTTTTTTTTTTTTTTTTAATATTATGTATGATGTAAGTTTTAAGTATTAAATAAGATAGATTCTAGTTTCTTCAGTGAGTCAGGCCATTTCACAATAATTGTGAAACCATGGTCTGTGTAACACTTCACAATTAAATTTTCAGACCATATGGTGGAAATGAAAAAATGAAACCAAGCATTTTTTGTTGTTGTTGTTGTTTTTAAAGCAAATTGTGCTAAATTGCATGATAAATTGGTCATATGATGTTGCTAAAAAGAACATTATTTTGTGTATTTGGTGTCGAGCCATTTGTTGCATCCAGTGGGGACATAATTACGGATTTATACTATGTTTTTAAACGTTGCATTGCATCGCACTGCGTAAACATAAAACCATGTCTGCATTTGTGATCGGAGAAACGACGAACAACAAGCGCTACTCTACACCAGCGGTTCTCAATTCCAGTCCTCACGCCTCCCAGCTCCGCATATTTTGCATGTCTCTCTTTGTTATGAAGTGCTTTGAGCGACTGGTCCTAGCACACCTCAAGGACTGCCTCCCAGACACACTGGACCGACACCAATTTACCTACCGTAGCAATAGGAGCACAGAGGATGCAGTATGCACAGTGCTGGACTCTGTACTCACACACTTGGAAAATAACAACACATATGTATGAATGTTGTGTGTTGACTTCAGCTCAGCATTTAACACTGTCATTTTCTCCAAGCTGACCACAAAACTTGGAGACCTGGAGGAGAAGACAATGATTAATAAAGTCGTAATTTTTGTTATTTTTGGAGCAAAATGTATTTTTGATGCTTCAATAAATTCTAACGGACCCTTTGATGTCACATGGACTACTTTGATGATGTTTTTATTACCTTTCTGGACGTGGACAGTATACCGTACATACATTTTCAATGGAGGGACAGAAGCTCTCGGACTAAATCTAAAATATCTTAAACTGTGTTCCGAAGATGAACGGAGGTCTTATGGGTTTGGAATGACATGAGGGTCATTAATGACATAATTTTCATTTTTGGCTGAACTAACCCTTTAAGAGAGAGGGATATGTGGTGTTCTGAGTTAGCCTCTAGAGGGAGCTCTCGGTTTGAGTGAAGGTGGAGAGAGCGATAAGAAAAGAAGTGAGATGTAAGTGGGGCAAATAAAGAAGGTTACACACAGTTCGAGACGGAGTCCATTTCCTTTTAATTGAGACACTCAACAGGTTGTGATATCCACATGTTTTTGTTGAATAAATTAAAGAGGCTATAGCATTTCTATTGCAAAAAGGTCGCTAAAAATTTAATTGCACTTTTTAATCGTTTATGTTTAACATTACTTCATGATGCTTTTGTGCAATAGATGAATAACAATTTGTTTGTTTTAGATATTTTAAGTTTATATATTTCTATTTTGCGGGAGTCCCATGAATCATTTTATTCTCCCGCATCCCACACACACACACGAGTGTCTACCACCCGCAGCAGCACTCACCCATCTGGTCTCATGCTGCAATCTGTTCTCGCGGGAACAGGCCTCTAATCCACTGGCACTTGCCTCGACAGTGTGTGTGCTACATCCTTTTTACAATCTCTAAATTATAAAACACTGCATTCTGTCAGCAATGAAATGCAGCAGTAATGCATAGAGACCATTTAACACGTTAAATTACTCCGTTATTAAAAAAGTAATCAAATAACAGTAATGTGTTACTGCCCAACACTGTCTGTAAGTGGAACAACAGCAATTATCAGGCCTTTTGTATCCCTTTGCAGGCATTTGTTACAATGCAAATTGTTCATTTTGTATTACATTATGTATTTTAACAGTGTTATTCAATGAAACTATATTATTATTATTAATTAACCAATCATTATTGTCTCATTGTTTATATGTAATACATTTTAAGTCATGAAAACTAGAATATTAAGTCAGATGCATTGGAGGTGGTGGTGAAATTATTACCGACATTAAATCGTTACTAACGTCAACAGTCAAAAAAGTTTCGCAGGATTATGAACGTAGCTACCTGTAGCAATTCATAATGTAATAACTGCACATAATGTAAAAACTGCTCATTATGTAATGCGTATTACATTATTATTGTAATAAAATGTTGTACATAATGTAATAGTTTTCTTAAAATGTAATACAATCTTGAGCTCATAATGTAATTATTACATTATGAGACATATATTACATTATAAACTGACCAAAAATATTGCAATATTGTCATAATTATATAATTATACTTATAATAAAGTATAAACAGCCCAGTATAAGGGACAGTCAAAATATCTGTGCTGTTATTTAGCACATTTTTATTTCTGTGGTGCAAAGCTGAATTTCAATCAGCCATTACTCCAGTATAAAGGCTCACATGATCCTAAATAAATCACTCTAATATGCTGATTTATTATTAAAATTATCAATGTTGGCAACAGGTGTGCTGCCAAATATTTTTTGGGAAATTGCGATACTTTTTTCAGGATTCTTTGATGAATAAAAAGTTAAAAAGAACAGCATTTATTCAAAATATAAATCTTTTCTAACAATATAAATCTTTGTTATCACTTTTTGACAATTTAACACATCCTTTCTAAATAAAAGTTTGAATTTCTTTCAAAACAAGAAAGCATAAAAATGTACTGACCCCAAACTTTTGAACTGTATATTGTAGGACATATTTATTTATCAACAAAAATGCTAATAATAAAAAAAAAAAGTATCACAGGTTCCAAAAAATATTAAGCAGCACAACCGTTTCCAGCACTGATAATAAATCAGCATATTAGACATATTAAAACTTTATTTGCCATCATAATAATTAGTGCTGGGCAACGATAAAATTTTTTATTCATGATTTATCGCATGATTGTCTGTGATTAATCGCAATTAATCACATTATGCACAAAAAACAAAAATAATGAATTCAAAAGTAGTGCAATATGAACAAAATTACAATAACATTTTGTTTACAAACTTTTTAAACAAATAAGGCACTTTTTTACCACAGTATTCCTTTTAGATTGCCTAGTAGCAGTTAAAATGTATATTGTAAATCTCAATTTAAACATTATTGTAATAAAATTAAATTTAAAACCAAAGCTATTTGTCACTGCAAGGGCATTAAAATTTTAATAAATGTTAATAGTTATAGAAAATAAATGTTATAGTTATAGAAAAACAAGTTATGATCAGAGTCCAGAGCCTCCATCATAACATTATAACAGGCACCTTCTGAGGAGAGACCTGCATGATCGAGGGACCCAACACAGCAGAATGCGGCGCAGGACAACACCTGATGGGCGAGTGCGGGCAGGTAGAGACCCGTGTGTGCGGGATGCTGGAGAATAAGGGTGTACTCACACTAGGCAATCTTAACCGTGCTTGGGCATGATTCATTTAGCTGTCCCTGGCTCGGTTGGAAGAGTTGGGCCAGAATAACTAAACTATAGCTGAACTTTAGTGAGGGGACATTGTTCCTCTTAGCATCATAAAAAAAACGTTTAATTAAAATTCTGAATGCATTACAGATAGTCTAGTGTGCAAAGAGTGCTCCCTTTATATTTTCAAATGCACTGAGCCTGTCAATCATCTCAGTTCATCAGTTCAATGGATTTTTCTGTGATTAGCTATACTGCTCAATGCTGCAAACATTGTAAATAGAAACATCTGATGCTCTCCAGAGCACAAATGCAAATATGCACAGGAGAGTTTGCCAGATATGTTATTATTACAGTTTCAAATAAGTTTTGTGTGTGTGTGTGTGTGTGTGTGTGTACGTCCGAGTGATTAGCTCCCTAAACTAGGCGTGACATATTAAACTGCTTTCTGTATGGATTTAAATGAAATGTTGCTTAAATAAGGGAACAGTTGGCAATCCTACTTTACACTTAGATTATGTTCTTACTTTGGCCATGCATTAAATGCACATCCTTGAAAGAGCACAGTTTGCTGACATATTTACTTGAAAGTCTGCATGAACCAGAAGTTGCTGCCAACTGAATTTCAGTGTGATGGCATATTTCCAACTGAAATGGAATATTGAGTAGAGGGCGGGGTTTTATTTTTGCGCTCCTCCTCTCATCTCTCCCTCACAGCAAAATTATTGTTGGAGGGGCGTGGTTAAGCATATTCTGCCCAAGCAAAATGCACACCAGTAATGTTTTTTCTAAGGCACATTTATAAAAATTAATTAAATGTCCTAATTGGTCTATGGCCTAATCCTGGCTTAGTCTAAGCCCTGTCTGTGAAACCAGGCCTATATCTAAAAAATTAAGCATGTCATAATCACAAAATTAGTAAGCTTTTTATAAAAAAATAAAAGTTCACAATGTAGCCTAATAAGCCTAATTTTCTTTTAACAAACTATGATTATGTTTTGTGCTCAAATTTATTATATTGAAAGATAATTATGATATTATAAACATATAATAATAATTGTTTTAAATTGTGTGCTGGTATTACCCTATGAACTGTGATCACATTATAAGTTGCCACAGTGTGTTTATAATGTAATACATTCCTCACACAATAACCTATTACATTATGTGAAAAAAAATTACATTGAAAAATTATTATTACATTATGAGCTCAAGATTTTATTACGTTTTGAGAAAATTATTACATTATGAAATTTTTTGACAATAATAATGTAATATTTATTACATTATGTGCAGTTATTACATTATGTGTTGCTATATCTGAAAGTGATATACAGGCTTCATCTTGGGCTTTTTTATTTTTCTTTTCTCTGCACCGGACTGCGCTGATGTCTTTTCCCTGATATAACCTAGTTGTCCATTAATTATGATGATCATTTGTATCTTTTGTATACTTGGATTAGTTTAAACATTACCCTAAGTTATATGTAGACGGATTTTCGCTGCTGGTGTTAATGAATAAAGCTTTAGCCTACGTTAATAATGTTTATTGAGTTTGGTCATTTAAAAACTGTTTTAATGCATTAAGCCATGTTAAACTTTTTCCTTGGGAAAAGGAAATTAAACTTTAAAAAGGAACTTAGCGCGTAATTAAACACGTTGCATTCTAATTCTGGACTCACCTGCTTGTATGTACATTATATGCTTTATTAATAATGTGTTTACTGAATTTGGTCCTTTAAAAACACAGTGTTAATGCATTAGGTCGCTGTTGGACAGTGTTATTCCTGCTTCCTGCTTGCCTTGCTGCTGTTTTGTGATCGTAGCTCCGTGTAGCTTTGTTTTTCTGTAGAATCTTTATATTACTATCACTCTCTGTTGTTTAAAGTGATAAAATTCTTAATTCCCACTATATTTCTGATATTATCTATCAATCTAATCTGATTAATTTGATCGTTCACTTATTTTAAATCCGCGAGTGCAGTGCACCTGCATCACGTTAGCACTCGTTAGCGTTTCCATTTGTGCCTATCGCTGTTTTCTTTCCTCCTCTCTCTCGCTACCCTCTCTCTCCGGTTTTTCACAAGTTCATCAAACAACTGTGGTAAGAATCTTTCATCAAGCACGGTGAGTAATGGCTTCTCCTGCTTTTGTTATTTGCACTGCTTGCCACATGTATAGTTTATCTATCTCTGTCGGTGATGAAGGATTCACATGTGATAAATGCAGGGAAATAGTTAGGCTGAAGAGAAGATTTCAGAATTAGAGACATGCATCCAAACTTTAATTGAGGACAGTAAGAATGTGAGGGCTCTAGATACGGCTTTGTATGCGTCTAGCTTAGGGAGTCCTATACATTGTTCAGTTCCGGTAACAGGGCCTTTGCAGCAGGGCAACTGGGTGACTGTGAGGCGGCATAGTCGTGGGTCTAAACACCACTCTTCTGTTCCGATCAAAATATTAAACAGGTTCTCCCCACTCAGTGATGCACCCACTGAGAAACCTGATGAAAGTGCTCTAGTTATTGGTGATTCTAATGTACCGAACGTGAATATAGAGACACCAGCCACCATAGTCCAATGTTTACCGGGCCAGAGCGCCTGACATCTTAGCAAATTTAAAAGTGCTGGCTAATGCTAAACGTAAATACAGTAAGATTGTTATTCACGCCGGCGCTAATGATGTTCAACTTCGCCAGTCGGAGATCACTAAAAATAACATTAAAGAGGTGTGTGAACTTGCAAGCATGATGTCAGACACTGTAATATGCTCTGGTCCCCTCCCTGCTTACCGTGGTGATGAGATGCATAGCAGATTGTCATCACTCAATAGCTGGACGTCTAAGTGCTGCCCGCAGAATAACATAGGTTTCATAGACAATTGGACTAGCTTTTGGGGCAGACCTGACTTGTTGAAAAGAGATGGTCTTCATCCCTCCTGGGGTGGTGCCGCTCTTCTGTCTAGAAATATGCCACTTAGTCTTAGAGTTTGTACTTGACTAACTGGGGCCCAGGTCAGGAAGCAGACAGACTGGCTAAACCGACCATCTGCTAGTCGCCTCCAGTCACAGAAGTCAGTTAATTCTCAGCACATAGAGACTCTTTCACCTAAATATCACACTATAGAGACTGTGTCTGTTCCCCGGGCTAGAAAATACAAACAAACGTCCAAACCAATTTAAGAGCAACAGTTTAATTGTGGTTCAACAAATAAAAAAACAGATGTAATACGGATAAACAAATGATAAAGCTTGGCTTATTGAATATCAGGTTCCTTTCTACGAAAGCACTTTTTGTAAATAATATGATCACTGATCATAATCTAGATGCACTCTGTTTGACAGAAACCTGGCTAAAACCTGATGATTACATTATTTTAAATGGGTCTACACCCCAAGATTATTGTTATAAACATGAGCCACATCCAAAAGGTAAAGGGGGAGGTGTTGCTTCAATTTATAACAATGTTTTCAGGATTTCTCAGAGGCCAGGCTTCAAGTATAACTCGTTTGAAGTATTGGTGCTTAATATAACATTATCCAGAGAAACAAATGTTAATGATAAATCCCCTGTGATGTTTGTGCTGGCTACTGTATACAGGTCACCAGGGCACCATACAAACTTTATTAAAGAGTTTGCTGATTTTACATCCGAGTTAGTGCTGGCTGCAGATAAAGTTTTAATTGTTGGTGATTTTAATATCCTTGTTGTTAATGAAAAAGGTGCATTGGGATCAGCATTTATAGACATTCTGAACTCTATTGGGGTTAGACAACACGTCTCAGGACCTACTCATTGTCGAAATCATACTCTAGATTTAACATGTCACATGGAATTGATGTTGATGGTGTTGAAATTATGCAGCCAAGCGATGATATCTCAGATCATTATTTAGTTTTGTGAAGCTAGTCCAGCTAGTCCAAAATGCAGCAGCTAGAGTTCTTACTAGAACCAGGAAGTATGATCATATTAGCCCGGTCCTGTCAACACTGCACTGGCTCCCTATCAAACATCGTATAGATTTTAAAATCTTGCTTATTACTTATAAAGCCCTGAATGGTTTAGGACCTCAATATTTGATCAAGCTCTTGTTACATTATAATCCTCCACATCCGCTGTGTTCTCAAAACTCTGGCAACTTGATAATATCTAGAATATCTAAGTCAACTGCGGGTGGCAGATCCTTCTCCTATTTAGCGGCCAAACTCTGGAATAACCTACCTAACACTGTTCGGAAGGCAGACACACTCTTGCAGTTTAAATCTAGATTAAATACCCATCTCTTTAACCTGGCGTACACATAACATACTAATAGACCCCTTAATCGCCTACGTCACTGTGACGTCACCGCTCTAGCTGGAGGCAAAACATAAGGAAGAACTCATAGCAGGCGCGCTAAAAGTTTGAGGTTTTGGCTTTAAAATGTCGTCTTGTTGTTTTTTTTTTGGCTGCCAGAATAGAAGGAACCAGCACTTTTGGTTCAAAACTAAAGTTTCACCGGATCCCGGCAGACATTCCTTCACAGAAATCAAGAAGACAATTGTGGTTGAATTGCAATACTGTGTACAGACTAGACAGAGACGATCATAAATAATGCTCGTGTTTGCAGTGCACACTTCATATTAGGTAAAATAATCTATGCATATGTACTGGTGTGTTGGTTTTATCTAGTACAAATCAGCAAGTTTATGTTTTATGGGTGAAAAGTCGCCAACCTTCAGCGCACTAGCTAGCTTAAATGTTAAACAAACATACAGCGATAGATGTGTGTGCCATCCTTTGAATGGTCTCTTAAAATAATCCACATTGCTAATCATAGTTAGCCCAGCGATAGGTTACATTAGACAATAAGCCTTGAAAAAATTCCCCAAACCACCCAAAAGTAATTCATATGTCGTCTAGGAAATATCCAAAACCTGGTTAAAATTTTTCCAATGAGAACAAGATACAAGAACTATACCAGGCTTAGCTAAAAATAAATAAATAAATTAGGCTACTGTAATGTTATCCACTCGTCATTATATTTTGGTCAGATAACCAGTTCGGTCAGTGAACTGAGTGATCAACTGAATTAATTGATAAATGTATGCTAACTCCCACTTTTTTATTATTATTTTTTTTGTCACGGTCCCGCAGAGTCAGTGACTTTACATATTTGGACAGTTCCGAACCTTCTTCTGCATCCATGTTTAATAAATCCCTCCTAAAACGTGCTAGTTTACGCTTGTCTATATTGCGTCCGCGACTCTTTTTGCCTCCAGCTAAGCCCCGCCCACCCGGAGACGTTGCAATGTTTACAAACTTTTAAGGGGTCTATACACTTCTAATATCCAAATCCGTTAAAAGATTTTTAGGCTGCATTAATTAGGTAAACCGGAACCGGGAACACTTCCCATAACACCCGATGTACTTGTTACATCGTTAGAAGAATGGCATCTACACTCATATTAGTCTGTTTCTCTCTTATTCCGAGGTCACCGTAGCCACCAGATCCTGTCTGTATCCAAGTCAGAGGGTCACTGCAGTCACCCGGATCCAGTATGTATCCAGCCCAGATGGTGGATCAGCACCTGGAAAGGACCTCTACAGCCCTGGAAGACAGCGGAGACCAGGACAACTAGAGCCCCAGAGACAGATCCCCTGTAAAGACCTTGTCTCAGACGACCACCGGGACAAGACCATAGGAAGAAGATGATTCTTCTGCACAATCTGACTTTGCTGCAGCCTGGAATTGAACTGCTGGTTTCGTCTGGTCAGAGGAGAACTGGCACCCCGACTAAGCCTGGTTTCTCCCAAGGTTTTTTTTCTCCATTCTGTCACCGATGGAGTTTTGGTTTCTTGCCGCTGTCGCCTCTGGCTTGCTTAGTTGGGGACACTTAATATCCAGCGATATCGTCGACTTGATTGCACAGATACTATTTAAAATGAACTGAGCTGCATGATGACATCACTGAATTCAATGATGATCTGCCTTTAACTGTCATTTTGCATTATTAACACTCTTGTTTTCTTAATTAATGTTGTTCAGTTGCTTTGACGCAATCTTTTTTGTTCAAAGCGCTATAAATAAAGGTGACTTGACTTGACTTGATTAGGCCACGTTAAGCGTTTTAGAATGTTCCCCGATGGTTATGAATTTACATGGTCTGAAAATTGAATTGTGAAGCGTTACATGGACCAACCATCAATAGCAAACTATCATGTACTGCAGATACATTTGTCAAACACACTGTCACAACAACCAAAGGAGTCAATCACCATTATGGTGACTTCAAATGAAACAAACATTAGATTTAAACTCCTGTTAGTTCTCAATAAGAACTTCTTGAGCCTCTAACAGAAATAAAGTCAATCTGGTTAGTAGTGAAGCTAGTTATGCTGTTTGTGGAATTGTTTAATTCTCCTCTGCTGAGATCTTCAGAGATTTATTGTATTTTATCTTCAGCTAATTTCATCTTAAGGCTGATTTATACTTCTGCTTCGGACATACACCGTAGGATGTGCATCGGTTTTCATCTATACTTCTGCGTCGTTGTCCGCATCGACGTGCAGTACACATGCAAACTGCTAGTCTGCAGTGTCCATGGGCATATTGTTTGTGTAACCCTCAGACCATGGCAAAATCTGAAGAAGATGCAGCTTGTCGGAATAGCATCAGAAGTGACAGCGGCAAATAAATATCAAAGAACAGATCATTTATTTAAAACTACAAAAAAGAGACAACAACGGAACAGGAGAAGATGACATTCTTTCACAAGGACTTGTACCATGGCAGAACAACTGTTTATTCTGGACAACAAAGTGATGTAATGCTACATTTTATAATAAATGATAAGACACTTGTTCTTTATTTTATTTTTGTAACATTAAAATATATTAAAGAGCAAAACACACACACAATACTCAAATACATACTGAGGGCTAGTACTAGCAGACCAATCACAGCACTTGCGGTCCGTGCAGATTTGACGTGCTGTGATATTTTTGGAGAGGTGCATGTCAGGCTATGCCGCAGCCTGCACATACTACGCACAACCTACAGCCTAGCTACAGCATAGTTTTGACACAGAAGTAAATCAGCTTTAAGGCTGTCGCTGCAGTCAGCTGTTGTTGTTGATTTTCTGTTCATCTCTTTATTTCTGTTAGCAAGCTTAGACAAGCTGAGAAGACTCTATAAATAATATATGAAGATTTTGTGGCTCAGAGAAGGTGCAGTGTGGTTCATTTCTTTGCTCTTGGCTGACATCTGGCATTGCTATGGCCTGCTTTTGGCCCAGATCTGGCAAAAAGAAGTGGTCCGCCCAAGTGGCCTCATTCCATGCTACATGTGGGCCAAATCATCATTCCACATGTGCCAGATGTGGGACAGATTTGTGCCAACATTATGTTGCTATCTGGGATTTCTGTCATGACAACTCTCAGAGGGATCGGCATGGTAATGTACATGACAATGTTAATCTTTTTGGTCTTGGCGAAATAGATCTGCTGTGCTGCTGCTGCGTCAAAGCAAGTACCAAGACTTGCTATTGCCAATTAATCCACAACATGCTGCTGTGAGCATTTAAGATACTGCTGCTGCACATATAACATACTGTATATGAAATAACCCCATACAGCATAAATGAATCACCACATAGCAGATCTGTACAGGTGGAACTGGGGAAGGTGGAGGGTGCTGCAACTGCTGATACAAAAAGAACCAATCAGCTGCTCTATGTGATGAGGTCATTATGTCAGATAGAGTTAGAGCTATCGGACTGGGCCATCTAAAGTTTTATGCCAGAACTTTGGATTTATCTATATGTTAGGGCATGTCTTTTTAAAGTGATGACAACAGAATTACATTTAAAGGAGAAACCTAAGCCTTAAAATATCAAGAATCAGGGTTAGGATCTTTTGGGCAAGTAAGCAATGACCTGACTACCACCAAAAGCATGTCAGCAAGTGAATAGCAACAGGTTAAAAACTTTATGATAGCATTATGTAGCATGTTTTGCACAGGAAAGCTCCAAAGACTACATGACATTTGTACTTTTAAATGCCATTTATCACACTGGAAAACTATATAAACTGATCAGCCACAACATTAAAAACACCTGCCTAATATTGTGTAGGTCCCCCTCATGCTGCCAAAACAGCTCTGATGGGTCAAGGCTTCAACACTGTGTCCTGTGGTATCTGACACTAAGATATTAGCAGCATATTCTGTAAGTTTAAAGTCCTGCAATTTGTGAGGTGGTGTTTCCATTGATTGGATTTGTTAGTCCAACACATACCATAGATGCTCAATTGGGTGAGAAACAGTCTTTAGGTGGGTGGTACTGTACATGTCAAAGTAACATCCACATGAATTCAACATTACCCAGATCTTAACATTGTCCCCGTCGGCCTGCCTTCTTCCCATAGTGCAACCTGCTGCCATCTCTTTCCCAGGTAAATGACAAACTCACACACAGATGGCCATCCATCTGATCTAATGTGATTCATCAGTCCAGGCAATCTTTTCCCGTTGCTCCATGGTTTAGATCTGATGCTCATGTGCCCATTGTAGGCACTTTCATTGGTGGACAGAGGTCATCATGGGCACTATGACTGGTCTGCAGCTGTGCAGCCCCATACACAGCAAGCTATGATGCCCTGTGTGTTTTGATACACTTCTATCATGGCCAGCATTACGTTTTTCAGTAGTTTGAGCTAGAATGTGTTTAGTATAACACATGCTGGGAGTGATACCCTTTGTTGTTTTTTTGGCTCATTTTAAGGCGAAAGCAAAGAGAAGCTACAGGATATCCTTTAGAATGTGTTTAGTATAACACATTCTAAAGGATATCCTGTAGCTTCTCTTTGGTTTTGTTTTATTTCATTAAAGCAATAGTTTAAAGCGATGGTTTTGTCATCATGTCATCTGTCATATGCCTTAAAATGGGCCAAAAAACAACAGAACGTACATGTATCATTGCCAGCACTATTTTCATATGAAAATAAATGGGGACTATAAAAAGCATGAAGAAGGTATAATAAAAAGTGATCCATACTGTAGAAATGTTTTTGAATGAATAATATAACAACACAATGCAACTTACATGCTACATGTCTTCTGGAGCCTTATTGAAAGCTTGATTTAAACAATATAAAGACTGAATTTAAATCAGAATCTTCTCAAATCTTATTCACATGCAACTATGCCACCTTGAGATATTGTGGCATGATGCATCTTGACTGAGAATGAGATCTGAAATGAGATCTGAGAACTATAGTGAAAAGGAAAATTTTCTGCACCATAGTAAGAGTTATAATGATCACTTCTGTCATTTTTATACGGTTATTCTTTTGACTCTCTCTTACTTTTTTCCCAAGTTCATCAAACAACTGTGGTAAGGCAGAATACTCTACTCAATCACGGTGAGTAATGGCTTCTTCTCCTGCTATTGTTGTTTGCACCACTTGCAACATGTATAGTTTATCTCTCTCTGTCAGCGACAAGGGATTCACATGTGATAAATGCAGGGAAATAGTTAGACTGACAGAGAAGATTTCAGAATTAGAGACACGCATCGAATCTTTATTTGAGGGCAGTAAGAATGTGAACTCTCTAGATACGGCTTTGGATGTGACTAGCTCAGGGAGTCCTGTACATTGTTCAGTTCTGGTTACAATGCCTCTGCAGCAGGGCGACTGGGTGAGGCGGCATAGTCACGTGTCAAAACACTGCTCTTCCATTCCGATCAAAAGATTAAACAGGTTCTCCAAACTCAGTGATGCACCCACTGAGAAACCTGATCAAAGTGCTCTAGTTATTGGCGATTCTATTGTGCAGAATGTAAAAAAATAGAGACATCAGCTACCATAGTCCTGTGTTTACCGGGAGCCAGAGCGTCTGACATCTTGGCAAATTTAAAAGCACTAATGATGTTCGACTTTGCCAGTCAGAGATCACTAAAAATAATATTGAAGAGGTGTGTGAACTTGCAAGTACGATGTCAGACACTGTAATATGCTCTGCTCCCCTCCCTGCTTGCCATGGTGATGAGATACATAGCAGACTGTCATCACTCAATGGCTGGATGTCTAAGTGGTGCCCGCAGAATAACATACAGTAGGTTTCATAGACAATTGGATGAGTTTTTGGAGCAGACCTGACCTGTTGAAAAGAGATGGTCTTCATCCCTCCTGGGGTGGTGCCACTTTTCTGTCTAGAAATATGGCATATAGTCTTAGAGTTTGTACTTGACTAACTGGGTCCCAGGTTGGAAGAAGACAGACTGGCTAAACCGACCATCTGCTAGCCGCCTCATGTCACAGAAATCAGTTAATTCTAAGCACATAGAGACTCTTTCACCTAGATATCACACTATAGATACTGTGTCTGTTCCCCAAACTAGAAAATACAAAAAAAAGGCCAAACCAATTTAAGAGTAACAAGTTAATTGATGTTCAACAAATAAAAAAACAGATGTAATACGGATAAACAAATGATAAAGCTTGGATCCTGACCCAATCTGACAAAATCAGGTCACTTTCTACGAAAGCACTTTTTGTAAATTATATGATCACTGGTCATAACCTAGATGTACTCTGTTTGACAGAAGCCTGGCTAAAACCTGATAATTCATATTATCAGGTTTTAGCCTATCATATAATAGTCTTGCAGAGTGACTTCTTCTAAGACAAATGTCAAACTGTCTTAGTTCTTCAAGACAAGCCATGATCAGAATTAATGCTAGAGATTTCTTCTAAACGCCATAAACTCCGGCGCTCCTGGCCACCGCTTACGGAATTCATACGATATGTTGCCTTTTTTTATGATAAACAACGGTTGTGCCTCTGTTTTCATTTGAGTGTGTAGTGCTGCTTACACTATTCTTCTTAAATACGCTAGCCTGGTATTATTGCCATTCATATACTTTCCATGATAGCCAAAATTTCAGCCTCGTGTGTAAAGCCCAAAACACACTGCACGATTTTTGCCTGTCCCAGATGAAAGACTGGCATCGTGAAAAACAATTGTGGTGATTTCTGATCGTTGCTCCTAATCGGTGGTCCTGTGTTGTATAGCGAGAGAGGCTCAAAGACTGCTGACGTGAAATCTTGTCGGATGCACGATTGAGCCTGCCCGGGATGTGAATGACACAAAGCGACCTCAGATGCTTCTGACTCCACAAGAGGAGATGACGAGCGAGTTGCGAGTTGCGACATGTGACGGGAGCGTAGACCGCCCTGACAGTTGATGTACGCTATGGTGGCAGTGTTGTCTGTATGGAGCAGAACTTGCACATAGCACCCCAGCCCGTGGCAGAGGCATCTGTTGACACAACAACATGCCTGGACACTGGTTCTAGGGGAACACCAGCCCATAGAAACAAGATGTCCCACCACGGGGTGAAGGTTTGGTAGCAGGCCGGAACTGGCAAGCCAGTGCTGAAGTGGTCTCATATGAAGCAACCCAAGCGGTATGACCGACGCCACGGATGCCATATGCCCGAGGAGCCTCTGAAATAGTTTCAGTGGAACCACTCTCTTTCCTTTAAATTGACAGAGGCAATTCAGCTCGTAAGCTGCACGAACATATCGACCAAGTCTATTTCCATACCGAGAAAAGAGATCCTCTGCACAGGGGAGAGTTTGCTCTTTTCCCAGTTGACCCGATGATCCCTGTGCTTGCACAACCAAGCTCGAGAGTGAGCTAGAATCAGCCAGTCATCAAGGTAGTTGAGGACACAGACACCTCATTCCCTGAGAGGAGCCAGAGCTCCCTCCGCGACTTTCGTAAAGACGCGGGGAGACAGGGCCAACCCAAATGGGAGAACTTTGTACTGATATGCCTGCCCCTCGAAAGCAAACCGAAGAAAGGGTCTGTGTCGAGGAAGAATGGAGACATGAAAGTACACTTCCTTCAGGTCGATCACTGCAAAACAATCCAACGGACAAATGCATTCGAAAATGCGCTTGGGCAATAACATCTTGAACACAAGTCTATGAAGAGCTCGGTTCAAGGCACGCAAGGATTGGCCATAACCCACCTGTTTTCTTGGGTACTATGAAGTAGGGGCTGTAGAAGCTGGACTTCATGTCTGCTGGATGGACCAGCTATATCACGTCCTTTTGCCAGCAGGGTCGTGACAGGAACATCCTTGCGCGAACACCCCGAAACCTGGGGGGATGCCAAGTGAACTGAATTGCGTAGCCGAGCCTGATCGTTCAGATGAGCCAGCGGGACGGGCTGGGGAGCTCTAGCCAGGCTCCCAGAAACCGATCCAGTGGGGTCAAAGGAACTACAGTTGTATCCACAGTGGGGCAGCGAGGTGGAACAGACGGCCCCAGCATGGGAGGCATAGCGTCCCTTAGCGGGGCCGGGAGGGGGGGGGGGTGTGAGCACTCGTCTGATTCTGAGATATGGCATACAGGGTTGGCTCTGTGTGGAAACTGGCAAGGAAAGAGGGGGACGAGAGCGGCCAGGAAGCACATCATCAACTGTCGTGTGGCGGGGCAAGTGGCGGAACAAAAAGAAAATGAGAACAAAGGATTGTCCCCTGGCCCTCCTCCGGGGGAAGGAGTGGTCCTGCTGCCATCTCCTGAAGAGCTGACTTCTCCAAGTCTGGGCCACCTTGGCCACAAGCGTAGATGAGAACTTACAGGCTTTAGAGGGAAGCTTGGGACCACCACGCCATGTGGAGGCATTCTGAGGACACAGTTGCATTGCAACAGAATGCTCCACTGGGGGTATCCCAGCATACCCTTTGGCCACTCTGCCATCGAGGGCAGTGAAGGCGGAGAAAGCAACAGAACGGTTTTGGGTAGTTAAAGGTGCCTTCCATAAACTGGTCACTTCCTGGTGCACCTCCGGGAAGAAAGGAACCGGAGGGGGGTGGTGATGATCAGCGCGTGCAGCCCCCACCAACTAATCATCCAACCTTGAGCGCTCGGGACAGGTTGGAGGATTCCACTTGAGCCCGATGCTCTCAGCTGCCCGGGAAAGCATGGCCGTCAGCTCGGGATCAGACTCGGGCAACGCTGGCACTCCTGAGGGAGGCAACGCAGCCGAATCCTCATCTCCCAAGGACTCAAGCCCGACTTGTGACGCAGCGATCGACATTTGGTCTTCCTCCTGAGGCCCGAATGAGATGCCAGGATCCTGATGAGAGGGGGGTGTGGCCCAAGGAGGCTGGCTTGTCGGGGAAGCCCGCACGGTAATCCTCAGATCACCCTGGCCACCAGCTGAAGTAGCCCTCTTACAAGAAGAGGAGCTAGATTGGGGTGTGGCAGAGGGGACTCTATACCTTTTAAGATAATCGAGTCTCGATCTTAATGCCGAGATAGTCATGTCCCCGCAAGGAGAACATGAGTCATCCACGAACGCAGTCTCAGCGTGCTGAAAGCCCAGACACGTGACACAGCGATTGTGGCCGTCACAAGGAGCCATATATCGACCACACCCAGAAACACACGGGTGGAATGACATCTCTAAAAAGAAGCAAACACAACCCGAAAACTCTTTAAGAAAGCTCTTTCAGAGGTGCTGAAGCGCTCAGGGGAATGTGGGAGCTGAAAGCAGGAAGCTCTTGACGAACCGCTAAATCGCGCAGTCACACCAACACCAGCTGACTCGCTTTGAAAGAACTCAGGTGAAACCAGCAGAAGATGTGCTCGGCTCCAAAGCGAAAGCTTGAATGCGAGTTGCTTGCGCTGCTCCTTATATACCCACACAGCGGGGCGGAGCTCGCGATGCAAATCCCGCACACCAAGGTACACTGTGTACCATTGGCTCATTTTGTTACCACTCAAAGGTGATTGGGCTCTCGTCAGTATCTTTCTGACGTAACGTCAAATGTGACACCACACCACTACGCAGAGAATCATTAACAATGCCGTTAACAGCTGGGCACAAAGAATCAAAACAAGATGTAAATAAGCTTGTAGTGAGGGGATCAATCATGGAAGTGGTAGCTTTCATACGTGATACCTCCCTAGTAAGCAGCTCAGAATCAATTTAAGAAAAAGTTGTAAACAATGTGCTATGAAAATTATACAGGCAAACTGTTGGAGATGAAACAGGTGCATCTTGAATAAGTTTGTAAAAATTATATCTTTAGTTCTAAAATTGACAAAGAAAATCATTACACAACTTATTTGAAACAGGTAGAGAAGTGGCAACATTAACTTTGAGAAGTCTGTTAATAGTTTGAAAGAGATGCCTGGGATTACTTTGATTATTATCTATAATCTGAGAAAATAAACAGATCTGGTAGACTCCATTTCAGCTCTATATTCCCCCAAGCTTGATAAAACGCATTCAGACCTGAGTCATGCCACTTATTTATGAAAAGCTGCTTTCTTGGAGTGCAAGTCGTTATGTTACCAAGAGGAAACGAGGAAAAGAGACACAGCGAGACTTCAAGGCAGCAAAGAAGCTGACGGAAGACCACTAAGTGAGGAAACAACAAAAAGTCTGCAAAATCTGAAGAATTAATTTATTTCCATTTATGGAAATTTACCAGTATGTGAAAATGAAGTACAAGGGAGAGACAGATCCAGGTTAAAGAAAATTGCCAGGTGATCTGGGAGACCAATGTTAACAGAAGACAGTTTTGAAACAATTGCATCATTTGCAATCACAAGGTCTAATGTGTGACCTTTGTTATGTGTCGGGCCACTAATAAACTGTTTGAAATTTAAATAGTCCAACAACAACAACAAAAAAAGTACTTTGTCATCACACAGTCGTTTTGGTCAATGTGTATGTTAAAGTCCCACAAGATAAGGATGTTCTTGAATTTAAAACACAACATGGACAACAAATCAGCAAACTCAGACATAAAAGCTTAATTTGCCTTTGGTGGTCGATAGACAGTAGCGATGGTAATTGCTTTAGGGGCAGAGTTGATTTATTGTTTACTGTGCGTGCATTGAACAACACAACATTTATGGGGCTCTGGCACACCACAGAAGGCAACTCTTCGATCAAACAAGTGAAGATAAGTTCCTGAGAATTGCACCAGTATAGGACGCTCTTTTAGCTGCCGACTCATATACACGCACATGTTGTTAGAAGAGGAAAGGCAATAACTGTGTCCTATACTCCAATGTAAGTACCGTCTTTGTCTCAACAGGCCAGCATTACAACAGAGTCCATAATCATCTTTTTGTTAACAGTATACCTGTTTTAAGTTGAGCAACTGTTGTGCAGAGTACCTTAACGCCATGCTCCGTGAGTCCAGGACTGCAACACTCCCAAAGCAGCGAATATTCACAGTAAGGCCACAGAGTAAACTCCTCCGATTAGGCTCCAAAGTCCTCCAGAGAATGCAGGCAGATAAAAACAATAATCTGAAGAATATGGAATAGTCCCGCAACATTGCAAAAAACGGCAGATTTAAAGGGGTCATATGACATTGCTAAAAAGAACATTATTTTGTGTATTTGGTGTAATGCAATGTGTTTATGCGGTTCAAAAAACACATTATTTTCCACATACTGTACATTATTGTTGCTCCTCTATGCCCCGACTAAAAACGTTGATTTTTACAAAGCTCATTGTTCTGAAAACAAAGTAGCTTAGCTTTCACAATGAAACACACAGTGTCTCCACAACATGGTGGCAGCAGCAACAATACTACAGCGAGAATCAAACGCCTTCTTTTTTTTTGCGTGAACATTTGGGCGGTGTTTTGCAAATCTTCCCACACAGTGACTTAGACGTGGGGGCGTGTTTAAATGAGGCGTTTTAGGAGGGCGTGGACGAGTCTTAACTTTTATAATGAATATCTCTTTGGGTTTGAGACTTTAGTCTATGCAACTTTTGGGATCTTATCTATGCATGAACAGCTTGAAACACTCCAAAGAGAAAGGAAAACTTAAAAAAAAATGTGTAGCATATATAAGTAATAGGCCTAACATAAAAATAACAATTTGTTTAAATAATAAAAAAAGCGAAATATATCTGACTTAAGTAATTAAGATAAAGAATTTAAAACAGAAGTGTGGCGTGCTTCATAAGTTCATGTAAAAAAAAGGGATGACAATGCGCATTGTGTTTGTTTGCTTTATTTTACAAGAGCATAAATCTTCTGTTTTTATTGTGAAAGTAAACAAATGAAAGTAAACACGTTTGCGGATTATATTTTACTCCAAAAAGTGTTTTGTTATTTATTTTTTTTATGTCTCAACTGTTTCGATCGCGCTGGTGCTTCGCGAGCACATATTCTAGCAAAACTTACTTCACAGTTCATTATCAAAATAAAATACAGTCAACTAAACATTTAAAAGGTTAAACTGGTCAGTTTAAATAGACCGTAGTATACCGGTCCACTCTGCTGTTATCCCATGGACATTTTTTCTCATGTGAAGAAGATGATATTTTCCGTCTATATGCAAATGCGTGTAAAGTACAAGCCTAGCTTACATCAAATACATGCCGAGTGAGATGTGAGCAATAATCTCCAAATACATCCAAACGAGCTCGCTCGTCCTCGTATGCCAGACGCATGCACTGTCACGATCTAAATGTAAATACCGGATTTTTAAAAACAAATAGGCCTAACCAGCGAAAAAAATCAAAATCTGACATTTTCTGGAACAGAACCAAGCAGGCTCGAATTAAGAACTGGTCATAATACTCCGATAAAAATGTTTGATGTGAGCAGTGTGCGAGCCCTATACTTGGGATGGAAGTGGTTCTCTGACTGTGCAGCACAGCCACACGCGTCACAGTTAGGCCTATGTTTGGGATGATTTTATTTTGAATGCCATAATGTCAGTGGAAAACATTTGTGTTTTAAAATACAACAACAAGCACCACGAAACCATTTAAAGTGGCGTATTCAGCAATCTCTGTGTTGGGGTAGGAAACAGTCAATAAAGTACAAACCCGATTCCAAAAAAGTTGGGACACTGTACAAATTGTAAGTATAAAAGCAATGGAATAATTTACAAATCTCATAAACTTATATTTTATTCACAATAGAATATAGATAACATCAAATGTTGAAAGTGAGACATTTTGAAATGTCATGCCAAATATTGGCTCATTTTGGATTTCATGAGAGCTACACATTCCAAAAAAGTTGGGACAGGTAGCAATAAGAGGCCGGAAAAGTTAAATGTACATATATGGAACAGCTAGAGGACCAATTTGCAACTTATTAGGTCAATTGGCAACATGATTGGGTACAAAAAGAGCCTCTCAGAGTGGCAGTGTCTCTCAGAAGTCAAGATGGGCAGAGGATCACCAATTCCCCCAATGCTGCGGCGAAAAATAGTGGAGCAATATCAGAAAGGAGTTTCTCAGAGAAAAAATGCAAAGAGTTTGAAGTTATCATCATCTACAGTGCATAATATCATCCAAAGATTCAGAGAATCTGGAACAATATCTCTGCGTAAGGGTCAAGGCCGGAAAACCATACATGATGCCCGTGATCTTTGGGCAGTTGGTATTGTTTGAAACTTATTCCGTCTTTAGTGTTTTTTCGTTGATTATTTTTTTTGGGTATGATTTTAGTGTTTTTTTGCGTTCACATTTTAAAGGGTTGGGGTGTTTAAGTTGGTTACGGTGGCGGTGCGTCTGCAGCAGTGCAGCAATCGTTTACGTACCGAGTCTATTTTTGCTGTGCTGCACGCGCTGAATTAAAGTGACAGCGCATTGTTTACGCTAAAAATCAACATAGATTGACACAGAAATGCAGTAATTTCACAATAAATTGATACAATTAAAGGCTACTGTGTTTCACACATGGCTTTTTGGCTATTTTTAAAACAAGACAAAAGGGCACTTTTAGATTAACAAGGCAACAATATATGCACTTTTATGGAGGCAGAAAAACAATGTTCTTTAAGACCCGTGGGATTGCTTGTAATAAAGATTTAAATGCGAAAGGCACGATAGTCGGCTGTTTCTGTCAGTGGTGAATTTTAATTTTAAATGTTTGTGATAGCCTAACAAGAAAAGTAGGCTAACGTTAAATGTTGTGTTTAAATGTGTTGCCACCTGCTTGAGCAACTTATACAAACCTAGAAGTCAAATGCATAAATAATACCTTGTTTATATTTTAGTTTAAACTAATGTCTATGAAAGATTGTTACTGTACTGTGATAGAGTATCACAATGCTGAAAAAGCTTTTTTAATTAATTTTTTTATATATATATATGATTTTAAATCAAAATAATGAACAAATGTTGTGTTTGTGGTAAAAAGCCACGGATCAGTAGCGGACTGCAAATGCGTCCTGTGTGAAAGCACAATGAGTCCGTGCTGTTTCTGCATCGCATACGTAACGCAAACAGACTGCATACGCACTGCAGATGGAGTATGTGTGAAACAGGTGTCAGACGGCACTGCATCACATACAGGAATGCTACTGTAATGGAAATCACAACATGGGCTCAGGAATACTTCCAGAAAACATTGTTGGTGAACACAATCCACCGTGCCATTCGCCGTGGCCGACTAAAACTCTATAGGTCAAAAAAGAAGCCATATCTAATCATGATCCAGAAGCGCAGGTGTTTTCTCTGGGCCAAGGCTAATTTAAAATGGACTGTGGCAAAGTGGAAAACTGTTCTGTGGTCAGATTAATCAAAATTTGAAGTTCTTTTTGAAAAAAACTGGGACACCATGTCATCCAGACTAAAGAGGACAAGGACAACCCAAGTTGTTATTAGCGCTCAGTTCAGAAGTCTGCATCTCTGATGGTATGGGGTTGCATTAGTGCATGTGGCATGGGCAGCTTACACATCTGGAAAGGCACCATCAATGCTGAAAGGTATATCCAAGTTCTAGAACAACATATGCTCCCATCCAGACGTCGTCTCTTTCAGGAAAGACCTTGCATTTTCCAACATGACAATGCCAGACCACATACTGCATCAATTACAACATCATGGCTACGTAGAAGAAGGATGCGGGTACTGAAATGGCCAGCCTGCAGTCCAGATCTTCACCCATAGAAAACATTTGCCGCATCATAAAGAGGAAGATGCGACAAAGACCGAAGACAGTTGAGCAACTAGAAGCCTGTATTAGACAAGAATGGGACAACATTCCTATTCCTAAACTTGAGCAACTTGTCTCCTAAGTCCCCAGACGTTTGCGGACTGTTATAAAAAGAAGAGGGGATGTCACGCAGTGGTAAACATGGCCTGGTCCCAACTTTTTTGAGATGTGTTGATGCCATAAAATTAAAAATATATATTTTTCCCTTAAAATGATACATTTTCTCAGTTTAAACATTTGATATGTCATCTATGTTGTATTCTGAATAAAATATTGAAATTTGAAAGTTCCATATCATTGCATTCTGTTTTTATTTACAGTTTGTCCAGTGTCCCAACTTTTTTGGAATCTGGTTTGTAAAATGATTTCAAACATACGGCACGCTCTCTTCATTTTATCAAATGATCTTAATCACATCTATTCATTTTATAATCCTGCTACTAGCATTTTATTCAGACTAAAACCCCTTTAATTCAAGTGAGAAGAATTTTATTTTATTTTTTTTTAAGTTGTTTTTGCAAATCCTGTCATACTGGTCACTGCGTGCCGCTGCAATAGATTCATTTTGCAGCATTAAGGTTAACGATTAATCGATTAATTGATCGCTAATTTAAACGACGATCGATCATGGAAATGATCAAAAATTTACGTCCCTAATTCCATGTGTGGAATCAATTCAGTTTATATATTTACAGAATGTGTGTTTCTATCTCATACAGACAGAAGGACTCATAAGAGGGAGGCTGTGATCAAGAGGCTGCTGCTTGAAAGTCTGCAGAGCACATCTCCACTTCCCCCGCCGCCACCCACAGAGGATGAGCTTTTCTTCCAAAGCCTGCTTCCTTCCTTACAACGATTGCCACCCCAACAAAAAGAATTCGTAAAATTTCAAATACATAAACTGATATATGAATAGAGCACCGTGACACTGGATTTGGAGCCAGCAGTAGGGTGGAAATCATTGCAAGGAAGGAAGCAGGCTTTGTTTTTATTTATTTACTTTTTTATTCATAGTTGAATACAGTTAATACACTTTATTGGATAGTATTTGTTTATTTATTGTTGTTACAATTTACAAATATGTTCATAAATCAGTTTTTAAAGAATTAAAGTACTTTGTTTTTATTAAGGATGAAGTGGGTTATTTGTAGCTTTTTTACTAAAATATAAAGGAAACAAAATGTGCCTTGTACATGTCATGACTCAAAACAGATATTTGTCCCAGTCGGGAAAGTGGCTCAAAAACAGTTTAGGGTATGCTTGTGCAAAAGACAGCATCTTGCCATGAGACACTTCCCTCTGCAGAGAAGTAGGATGTGAAGGCCTGACTGATCCTGATGGCCTCTCTAGCGGAGTTGTTAGCAAGTCTTCCCAGACCTGGCAGTGGCTCCACCTCACCTGCTTGGATGTTCATCCTCACTGCAGGTGTCTGGGTTGTCCTCCGCAGGAAGTTATGGAAAACACAGGTGGGTTCAACACACATCTCTGCAACATCAGGGTGAACATCAATGGCATGCCTGTACATCCTC
This sequence comes from Cyprinus carpio, assembly GCF_018340385.1. Lineage (NCBI taxonomy): Eukaryota > Metazoa > Chordata > Actinopteri > Cypriniformes > Cyprinidae > Cyprinus > Cyprinus carpio. The sequence goes on from NC_056611.1 coordinate 6,916,445, forward strand.
CACTGGGACGAAAGGATCCCAAAGGCATTTTCAACAACCAGCCGAGTTCAGGACAGACGGTAGTTAAAAATGCAATGCTCTCTTGGAAGGATGCGTCTGGGGAATGGTCTCATGAGGTTTCTCCGTAGTGGAAAAGCCTCATCAGCAACTAACACATTTGGCTGGGGTCACAAAAGCTGAGTTAGCAAGAATCACACCATCGCTGGTCCTCTCATAGCCCCTGACATCAATTACCCTGAATAATACTGGGCATCCACAACTGCCAAAAGAACCAAGATGAAAGTTCCCTTGTAGTTGTAAAACTGGGATCCTGCGTTAGGAGGCGCTTTCAGAACAAAAGGTTTCCCATCAAGAGCTCCACAGCAAGGAGGAAAATTCCACCTCTCCTCAAACTTCACTGCAATTGACCTCCACTCCTCTGTGGTGGGAACAGGCATGAACTCGTCCACGAGGCAGTCCCAAATTGCAGTTGCAACATCAGGGACAATATTGGTGACTGTGGAGACCCCAACACGGAAGCTGTTGGCGATTGTCCTGAAGGAGTTACCTGTTGCAAGGTACCTGAAGCATAGAAAACAAGTAAAATCAACTGTAGTGTGGTATTTGTATTTTATTAACATGGCTACAAAGATGCTACAAAGAGGCTACAAAAAAAAAAAAAAAGCCAAATAATGTCAGTGCATATACAGTACCAAAATGTAACATGCACGTGCAGCCCCGCCCCATACCTACTCTGATTGGTTTGATCGTCTTTCATAGACATACATGATAAGAAATGTGTGTGTAGTTGGTGTAGGACAGAGTATGTTGATTAAAAAGCTAAAAATGCTGTGCAGTTTTACAAAGCCTTTACTATAATGCAGTTGTTTATTGTTAACTTGACTCACTATAATTGAATCAAGAGATGTTTACTGCAAGTTTAATCTGGACCAGTCAAATTCACAAATTAATCATTGGGACATTCAAAAGCATTTAACATGAAAGTACATGGACTTATGCATTAAAACAGTGTTTTAAAAAGACCAAACACAGTAAACAAATTATTAATAAAGCATTATATTCCCAGACAAGCAGATATGAGCCCAAAATATGAACGCAACGCGATTAATTAGGCGTTAAGCATTTTCCTCCCATAACCTGTTTGTCTGTAAATAGAATGCTTTATTAAAAATGTTTACTGAGTTAGGTCAGCTTTTTAAAACACGTTTTAATGCATTACGCCACGTTAAGCATTTTCCTTTTAGTCTAATGGTTTTCTATGGGAGGAAAATGCTTAACGCGTGATTAAAGGCATTGGGACTCATCTGCTTTTCTGTGAATATAATACTTTATTAATAATGTGTTTACTGAGTTTATTCTTTTAAAAACACCGTTTTAATGCATTATGCCACGTTATACTTACAAACCCGATTCCAAAAAAGTTGGGACACTGTACAAATTGTGAGTAAAAAAGGAATGGAATAATTTACAAATCTCATAAACTTATATTTTATTCAGAATAGAATATAGATAACATATCAAATGTTGAAAGTGAGACATTTTGAAATGTCATGCCAAATATTGGCTCATTTTGGATTTCATGAGAGCTACACATTCTAAAAAAAGTTGGGACAGGTAGCAATAAGAGGCCGGAAAAGTTAAATGTACATATATGGAACAGCTGGAGGACCAATTTGCAACTTATTAGCTCAATTGGCAACATGTTTGGGTATAAAAAGAGCCTCTCAGAGTGGCGGTGTCTCTCAGAAGTCAAGATGGGCAAAGGATCACCAGTTCCCCCAATGCTGTGGCGAAAAATAGTGGAGCAATATCAGAGAGGAGTTTCTCAGAGAAAAATTGCAAAGAGCTTGAAGTTATCATCATCTACAGTGCATAATATCATCCAAAGATTCAGAGAATCTGGATCTCTGTGCATAAGGGTCAAGGCCAGAAAACCATACTGGATGCCCGTGATCTTCGGGCCCTTAGACGGCACTGCATCACATACAGGAATGCCACTGTAATGGAAATCACAACATGGGCTCTGGAATACTTCCAGAAAACATTGTCAGTGAACACAATCCACCGTGCCATTCGCCGTTGCTGGCTAAAACTCTATAGGCCAAAAAAGAAGCCATATCTAAACATGATCCAGAAGCGCAGGCATTTTCTCTGGGGCAAGGCTCATTTAAAATGGACTGTGGCAAAGTGGAAAACTGTTCTGTGGTCAGACGAATCAAAATTTGAAGTTCTTTTTGGAAAACTGGGACGCCATGTCATCCGGATTAAAGAGGAAAAGAACAACCCAAGTTGTTATCAGCGCTCAGTTCAGAAGCCTGCATCTCTGATGGTATGGGGTTGCATGAGTGTGTGTGGCATGGGCAGCTTACACATCTGGAAAGGCACCATCAATGCTGAAAGGTATATCCAAGTTCTAGAACAACATATGCTCCCATCCAGACGTCGTCTCTTTCAGGGAAGACCTTGCATTTTCCAACATGACAATGCCAGACCACATACTGCATCAATTACAACATCATGGCTGCGTAGAAGAAGGATGCGGGTACTGAAATGGCCAGCCTGCAGTCCAGATCTTTCACCCATAGAAAACATTTGGCGCATCATAAAGAGGAAGATGCGAGAAAGAAGACCTAAGACAGTTGAGCAACTAGAAGTCTGTATTAGACAAGAATGGGACAACATTCCTATTTCTAAACTTGAGCAACTTGTCTCCTCAGTCCCCAGATGTTTGCAGACTGTAATAAAAAGAAGAGTGGATGCCACACAGTGGTAAACATGGCCTTGTCCCAACTTTTTTGAGATGTGTTGATGCCATGAAATTTAAAATCAACTAATTTTTCCCTTAAAATGATACATTTTCTCAGTTTAAACATTTAATATGTCATCTATGTTGTATTATGTATAAAATATTGAAATTTGAAACTTTCACATCATTGCTTTCTGTTTTTATTCACAATTTGTACAGTGTCCAAACTTTTTTTGGAATCGGGTTTCTAGAATGTCCCGAATCATTCCAGCTGATTGAAAAGAATCGGTTCAATAGTGGTCGTAAAATGGGTATTGGAGAAGATACCAATTTAATATATTAATTTAATATAAATAGATGATACTTTATAAAGTTTATCTCAATATTTGACTGCAATGGTTGTGACACAACTGCACTAAAATAAGAGCATGATGATCATGAAATTGCGTTCGTTACTATAGCAACAGATTACAGGTATGTCCTTTCAGAATCATCACGACAGGCAGAAATAAAAGTTTCTTGATTTCTTCACTTTAAAATAATGAGGAGCAGCATATTTTCCTGAAATAAAGGGGAGGAAAATTGCAATATAGTAAAGAAAATTCAAATTTCATAAAAATTGAAATGGCACACAGACACATTATTGCAGTGTCATTTATCAACTGCATTACAGATTATTGTATGTAACAAAATGTCATGTTATATAAATTAAAACAATAATGATACATTCTTTTTATTTCTTTTCTCATACTCTGATGATATGAAATAATAAAATTTTCAAAAATTATTTAATTCATAATTCATTTTTCTATCTAAAGGCCTGGTCCTCCCACTGTGGATAATAAACCCAATTAATTTACTAAATGTAGTGGGTTGTTCGTCTGTTAGCCTAAAAATCAGCTTAATATAACAAAACAATCATTTCACAGACATAGAGAGTTAGACTAATGTTTTTTTTCTTCTGTGCATTATAATGAAGGCTTTGTAAAACTGCACAGCATTTTTAGCATTTTAAACAACATACTCTGTCCTACACCAACTACACACACATTTCTTATCATGTATGTCTATGAAAGACGATCAAACCAATCAGAGTAGGTATGGGGCGGGGCTGCACGTGCAACCCCGCCCCAGGTGCAGCCCCGCCTCGATCTGCAGGCTGCAGCCGGGTGCTTCTCAAAGCGTTGGGACCGAGCGTGAAGCTCTTTCTCGTGAAGCCAATAAGGAAGTGACTAAAACTGCAATTCATCGCCCGACCGTTTGAGGCTGGCTGCAAAAGGGAGTCAGTCCCATAGACTCCCCATGTTAAAATGCCCAACTTTGCTCTATTTTTTGGTGCAAAAAATGATTTTGGTCTATATAGCTCATTTTTGCCCTTCATGACAACTGTGAGGGGGGTGAATTTTTTTATAATTCATCCGTGTAAATTATATTAAGCCTTAAAATTCAGCATAATTAAGGGCATGGCCACGTGAGTGACAGGTGGATTGCCGCTGCTGACACGGCTGTCGAGCTAGGTGGGCGTGGCTTCAGCAACCAATCCCCCCTTTTTGCCCATTTTCGATTATCCGGGAGAGTCGCGCGGTGACATGCTGCCAAGATGGTGACGGCCCGCTCTGCACACTTTGAGCTTCAAAACCGCTCTTGAGGAGTCTACGGGTGACGTCACGGACACTATGTCCATTTTTTTATACAGTCTATGGTTGGGACGCTTGCGCTCCGGAGGCATCTGCCGTTGCTAAGCAACCATGACCTGCTAAGCAACCATGAGGACGCGGAAGTTTCAGCAAAGGTTAAATGGATTTCCAGCACTAAAAATCACTTGCAGTAGCTAACTTATGCTACTAAATTTATTTTAAAATGGCTAACCCTGTACAGCTATGATCAGCTGTTCCTTCATCTTGGCTGAGCTTTCAACGTTGTTGCGGAAAAAGATGAAGCTGATGGTTGGTTCTTGTCACATGAACTGCGGTGCGCCAGCGGCATTCTGAAAAGTTGCTTGATGTGATTCGGATGTGCCTGGAAAAAATGAGTGTGTCGCATTGGGTGCGAGTTGTTGTTTTTAATATTTGCCTGTTAATTTTTTTTTATTTTGAGTGAATTTGACTGTAATGTACACAAGAAGGGTCAGATGTGTTCTGCGAGGTCCTGGTAAAATGAGGTAAGAAAATCCCTATCTTTATTATCTTTCGAAAATAGTAAAGTATAACAATATCAGAGTTTACAAATGGGTAAAGGACATGTAACCTGCAGAAGCTAAATACCTGTGTGTGTATTTTTGTATTGCTTTATCACAGATGCTCAAGTTAGATGCTCATCTGATGTTGTTGTGTTGCTGGTAAGTTATGTGTTAATGTCTGTCTTTTAGAGATTTTTCCACATTTTCCTGATATGAATCCTATGCATTAGGTGTGTTATATATATATTTTTAATCTTATAATAGTCTCAAAGATAACATACCCTGTCCGTGTTTTCTGAAATATATAATTGCAAATGTCAGTACTATTATGAATTAATGAAAATTAATTAAAAAAATTATTTAGGATTGTTTAAAGCAGTGGTTCTCAAAGTGCCAGGCTCCCTCTAGTGGTAAGCAGAGGAATCACTAAATTAAATATAAATTAATGTTAATACATTTTACTTTTTTTTTTTTTTTTTACATGTAAGTACAGTACATGTAGCTTTTGTTATTACACATTTTAATTTAATCTTTAAGTTTTCCATTTACCTGTATGTAAGCACAGTGCAGTGGTAACGTTCAAACTGTATATTTACAATATTAAAGTGGCTGACAACAATAAATATTCTTATTAGGAATAAAACTGACTCATTTTTTAACTGTGCAGAGCTGTAGCTGAATAGTCAGGCCTACTACGCTGCTGAAATTTAATGTTGGTCATCATGGTGGTACTTAGAGAGCCAAATATTTTCTGAAGTGGTACTTGGTATAAAAAGTTTGAGAACCATTGGTTTAAAGAAATGGTATAAAATGAAATCCTGCTTTTTAAGAAGTTTTCAGTAAACCATTTTTTCTTTCCCTTTGTAGAGTCATCAATGATCCAGCTTATTATTGGCACATTGGTAAGAAATTGCACTGTCTGCTACATTGCTACATTGCACTGTCACTTCTGGTAGAGATTCATTGACCTTTTGTGATAGGTTGTGATTTTACTTAGATTAATAAAAATGTACTTAACCCTTGTATGATGTTCATATTTTTGTTACATAACTAGTGTTCGTGGGTCTGGTAGACCCGCTGCAGTTTTTGGTTTTTAATTCAACACAATCAAAAATTATATGTTAAAATACTCATTAGATGCTTACTTTATCCCAATTACAAGCAATATAAACAGCATATATGGTAAAAATTTGCCCATTACTTTTGTTAGATCACATTTATGACTTAAAGTGCTACAGCCTTGTGTGGGAATGGCAGGAGCAGAAACACAAAACACACACTTACACTCACACTCTTACAGACTCTCTCTCTCTCTGTCACACACACACACACACACACACACACACACACACACACACACACACACACACACACACACACACACATAAACACACAAACACATACTAATAGCAGGCCCAGACAATAGGAGAACCGAGTGAAGGTACACATTATCTAAAATTTCCACTCTTTTACTAGCTCTGGGTCCAGTGGACCCGAACATTCTGTGTGTAATATAAATATGAAGGGGGGGTGTACAGTGAGTGGTCAATGAAAATTTGTTCTGATATATGTTCTTCACTGAAAATGAGCCAAGGCCAATGAGTCTGAGTTTGAAAAAATAATTAATAGTATAATTTCTGTTTTGTATAAAAAGTGAAAATGGGTCCCACAGACCCAAACACCATACAAGGGTTAATTTGATTTGACTTGTTTTACTAAATACACTGTATAGCTAGGATTCTGATTAAAACAATTTCATAAGTGTAACTGGGGGCTCTGAAAACAGCTTGTGAATGATTTGTTAATATTGTAAAGTTTCATCTGAATACATTAAATAAGTGTTTAATGAATAATGTTGTTCCCCTTTGTTTCCAACCCCACTTGTTATTGAACTGTAAAGTGAAAATATTGTGTGATTTATTTTTCATTCAGGTTTCAGTAAAAATATTTCACAATATCAAAGTTGATATTTTATGAGGATTTATTTTTGGTGTTTTTGTTTTTGTTTATACAGGACAGTACAGAAAGCGCACAAGTGGGAGAGAGTGGACGGGACATTGTCAGAAAAGACCTAGAGTTAGGACACTTTCAAGGATCACCCCAAGCACATCCACACTATATGCACGAGGCTGTTAACATTTTAGGGTCCCCGTCGGTAGAAATCACATTCCGTGTTCCCTGGCGGTAAAAAAAGACACAGTCCGGGGGGAGGTTCCCCTTGTTAGAAATCGCTGACCCCCTTTCCGGGAGAGCGGGAGTTGGGGGGTTGGGTGCCCCCTCTAATGTTGGGCCCTTGGAATAGTTCTAACCTTCCCCCCCTTACAAGCGCTCCTGGTTGCAGGTTCCATTCTTGAACTGTTCTACACATTTTCTGTCAGAGTCAGAGTTATATTATAAATTGTCCTGGCTATTAGCTCTATCATTGCAGTCAGCGGGTGTTGCAGTTGAACAGTCTACAAGTCGTCAAATAAAGCACGGGCATCCATAATAAAATGTGCTTCACACGGATGGGGAAGGGGAGGGGAAATAAAGGCCTCCTGTACGAATACATGTGTTTTTGTAAGGAAAATATCCATATTTCAAATGTAATAAACACTTTTATATCACTTCCGGCAACTGTCATATGCAGAAGCCATGAAAAAAATGAAATAATATTTATTAACATTATAAGTAAACCCCAAGGAACATATTAAAATAATAAAAATAAAAAAATCCATGTCATACATAAATATTGGAGCAGCTTTCCAGCTGTGGCGAGAACTCAAGGAGCGGGAAGGCCTGGAATTGGACACTGAGGTTGTGTTGTTTCTTCTTGATAGGTGAGTAACGTTGATTTTGATCAGTTTCACACAACTTAGCCGTGTTGGCTTTTGTTTGAATATGTTTGTGTGTTACCTTCATTTGTTTCTGTAATCATCGTTGCCATGGTTACGAAAAGTGTTAATTTCTTTAAATTAAATTGCTCATCTTAAAGGTCTAAATGATAGTGTATGCCTATCTTGCATTAGCTGTTATTGCACATCTCCCTTTAGAACACCTTGTTTCTTTCTCTCTCATTTGTCTCTGGCAGACTTTATTTTTTGCCTCCACCTTTCTCTGTCTCTGTGTTTTCCTGGCAATGTCATCCGTCAGCACTGTTCTCCCATTTAGTGTCTGAATCAGACAGCACAGGAAGAGGATGACTCCAGCAGATGGACAGTGACCTACTGATCTTAACCTTTTACAGACACCATTAAGCTCTCTATTTATTCATCACAACTTCTGAAATTGCAGACACAAACCATTTATAAAATAAACTGTGTCTGGTCAGGTTTGGGAAATAACTAAACTGAACCAGAGCATTCACTCATGTGAATGGTCTGTTGATAGTGCTGCACAAATTCTACTTATCCTGACAGATTTCCATGCTGGGAAATAATAATAATAATTTTATATATTATAACTATATATATATATATATATATATTTACATTTACATTACATTTACATTTAGTCATTTAGCAGACGCTTTTATCCAAAGCGACTTACAAATGAGGACAATGGAAGCAATCAAAAACAACAAAAGAGCAATGATATATAAGTGCTATAACAAGTCCCAGTTAGCCTAAACACAGTATACGTAGCAAGGGCTTTTAAATAATATAATAAATAAAAAGAAAACAGATAGAATAGAAAAAGAATAGAGCAAGCTAGTGATAGAGGTCTTTTTTATAATTGTATAATAAATGAAAAGAAAAATAGATAGGATACAAAAAGATTAGAAAGGATTTTTTTTTTTTTTTTTTTTTTTTTTTTTTAATAGAATTAGAATAGTGAGGGAAAAAGTTAGAGGGTCAAATAAAGATGGAAGAGATGTGTTTTAAGCCGATTCTTGAAGATGGCTAAGGACTCAGCTGCTCAGATTGAGTTGGGCAGGTCATTCCACCAGGAGGGAACATTTAATTTAAAAGTCCGTAAAAGTGACTTTGTGCTTCTTTGGGATGGCACAATCAAGCGATGTTCACTTGCAGAACGCAAGCTTCTAGAGGGAACATAAATCTGAAGTAATGAATTTAGGTAAAGGGGTGCAGAGCCAGTGGTGGTTTTGTATGCAAACATCAGTGCCTTGAATTTTATGCGAGCAGCTATTGGTAGCCAGTGCAAATTGATAAATAGAGGTGTGACGTGTATTCTTTTCGGCTCATTAAAAATTAATCTTGCTGCCGCGTTTTGGATTAATTGAAAAGGCTTGATAGAACTGGCTGGAAGACCTGCCAAGAGAGCGTTGCAATAGTCTAGCCTGGACAGAACAAGAGCTTGAACAAGGAGTTGTGCAGCATGTTCGGAAAGAAAGGGCCTGATCTTCTTAATCTTGAATAAAGCAAATCTGCAGGAACGGACAGTTTTAGCAATGTGGTCTGAGAAAGTTAGCTGATCATCAATCATAACCCCAAGGTTTCTGGCTGTTTTTGAAGGAGTTATGGTTGATGTGCCTAACTTGATGGTGAAATTGTGATGAAACGATGGGTTTGTTGGAACCACAAGCAGTTCTGTCTTGGCAAGGTTGAGTTGAAGGTGATGGTCCTTCATCCAGCAAGAAATGTCTGTTAGACAAGCTGAGATGCGAGCAGCTACCGATGGATCATCAGGATGGAATGAGAGGTAGAGTTGAGTGTCATCAGCATAGCAATGGTATGAAAAGCCATGTTTCTGAATGACAGAACCTAATGATGCCATGTAGACAGAGAAGAGAAGTGGTCCAACAACTGAGCCCTGAGGCACCCCAGTAGTTAGATGTTGCGATTTGGACACCTCACCTCTCCAAGATACTTTGAAGGACCTATCTGATAAGGTAAGACTCAAACCACTGGAGTGCGGTTCCTGAGATGCCCTTTGTCAGTAGGGTTGACAGGAGGATCTGGTGATTAACCGTGTCAAAAGCAGCAACAGATTTTATATATATATATATATATATATATATATATATATTGTAACTATGTACTAATAATTAGTTTTTCATCTTTTTTAACTCAGGAAATGCTTATAATTACAACAAAAACTAAATTTACGAAATTAACACACTGACATTATACTTATAATAATATTTTGTACTTCAATCATTTTCGTTTTGTTTACAGCTTTTATTCATAACTATTTAAAACATATTTATATTCATATGCTGGTTTTAAGTTTTTAAACTATTTTTACTGTATTAAAATAGTAAAAATGAATAAATACTGTAAATTATTACAGTATATATAGTAATTATAAATAACATTGAGATAAATGAGAACAGTAATGAGAATTTGAGATGAAATATATCCATGAAAAGTAGAGAAAAGTCACAAAGAAATCATGAGGTCAATTACTATTTATAATATAATTCAATATAATACAATTGTACATTAACAATATATCATAAACAGAATCTCAGGATCTGACCTTGAAGTGTGATGTTTAAGTCTGCATGCAAAGATTAAAAAAAAAAATGTTGAAAGGTGTGAAACCACTTGCAGCCATAAGACGTTTTCTTCATCTACAACTGTTGCTTGCATGCGGGTTTATCAACACGTTCTAAAGCACATCCTGTAGCTTCTCTTCGTTTCCTGATGAAGTCTTACTTTATAGTGTGTTCTAATGTGTCCCACATTATGTAACTGCAGAGTTGAATACACAGATCACTTGTATCTGTTTTTTCTGTTGCTGCTGTAGTGATTCTATCTCAGATTGCATGTTATGATTGGGGGAAATTCACAAGAGTTAAGCTTCAAAGAAATAGTTCACCCAAATTATTTCACCTGCCACCTATGTGCAATACTCGTTTGAAACCTGTGTAACACAAAAACTGCATGTAGAAAACTATATACAGTTTTAATTACATGTGCATTAAAAATGTACCATAAATAAGGATTTTATCATGGGTCAAAATGTGAGATTAGATATATCTAATGATTCTTATGAATAATGCTTGTCTGTATCCATCAGGTTAAGAATGCCAGGACCTTCTCATAATTACAAACCTTACAGTACCACCATAAGTCAAAGTTCCTGTGTAACTATTTATATTGCTCTGACATTGTTATTGTCTCGCTCTATTGTCTTTGTGTACTGAATTTGGACCGGATGGTACACAAGAAAATAGTGTAGTGGGACTGGCATGCCAATGTTATTCATCCTGTGCTTACTAACCAAAGGTCGTGTGCGGGTAAAAATGGAAACGTGTTGGAGGAGCAGGGTAGTGAGTTTTTAGGAATGTGCTGTTGAACCATTGTTCCTCTGTTTTCTCTGATATGTCTGCCCACTGCTTTAAAAAAGAAATGAAACACTCCATCTGTTCTTCAGTCTTCCTTCCTTTCTGGCCCAGAATATCCTAGCATGGCCTTAGAAAAAACTTCTCAAATGCAGGTCATATTTATCACTGAGGCTTACAGGACTGTTAAGTTAATGCTTTTGTTCCATATATATTCAGTTCATTGTTTAATTTTGTATTTTGTTAGTGTAAAGCATTAGTTAGTCCTGTACTGACATAAAGGCATATTATTTCCAACTTTTCAACTAACAATATTTATAAAGTTTATTTTTAATGTTTAGTTTATTGTTTTATTCACTTCAATTTTATTCTTATTTTAAATTAATTTAAATTATTATGATATGATTCTTTTTTTAAGTCCTCTTCCTGTGTGGCAAAAGGTCTTCATGTATTTCTTGCAGTGCACCTCTGTTTCTGTTCTGGAGAACATAAAGTGGACAAATGTTAATAGGGAAGTTCCCTTTCAGTCGGTCACTCTCGACATCACGTCGGTGACCGACTAATTGGCACATCGCTTCGATAGATCAATCCACTTCAAGTGTAAACTAAATGAGCCAATGCACATTGGCATGCAATTACTGCATCCAGCTGCAACTGATTGCAAGACCGCGCTTCAGCGGTGGTCATTCCCGAGTCAGGTGGGTTGCGCACTTCAGGCTGCACTACCCCCTGTCGTGTTGCAAGCGGCTAATTCCCCTGTGCGCCTCAGCACTAAAAGAGCATTTCCTAAAGAGCAATTTCTGTAAAAGTGCTTCACGGGTGCGTCTTTGTAAAGACGACGGATCATCCTTATAAGGATGCTGTTTCACCCATGCTTTTCTGGGTGCAGTCGTTACCTGGCAACGGGTGATGATCGCTGTCTCACGTGTCTGGGCATCAAGCATGCTGAGGTGGCCTTCATGGATGAGTCATGTTCCCACTGCGGGAAGATGACCATCTTGGAGCCGCGAACCAGTCTCCGCTACCTTCAGGTGGGCAGAGTCCCGTTGCTGCAAGAGGCCCCAGGACGGGCGACCCAGAGAGAGGTAGCTGCTTTCTGGGGGATAGTGAAAGCACCTCTCCCTCCCCTGGAGGAGGGCCGGGTGGAGAATCTTGAAATCTCGAAGAGAGAGTGTTTTTCTCTATCTCTGGGTCTCAGGAGGGCATGGAGAGTTGCGGATGGCCAAGCTCCGGACCTCACTCATCCTCCTCCTTCACCAGATAGTGGCAGTGGGCGGTTCAAGAGTGTCAAATTTGCCTATGCAAATATGGGTTTCCCCCAGTGAGCCTTCTCACACAGACATTGTGCAAAGTCCAGGAGGATGAGGAGCAAGTCCTGCTAGTGCCGCCGTATTGGCCCATTCGGACCTGGTTCCCTGAACTAGTGCTCCTCGCTATAGCCCCTCCTTGGCCGATTCCTCTGAGGAAGGATCTACTGACTCAGACGGGGGACACCATTTGGCACCCACGTCCAGGCCCTTGGAAACTCCATGTCTGGTCCCTAGATGGGACATGGAGGTTCTAGGTGACCTACCCCAGGAGGTAATGAACACCATCACTTTGGCAAGAGCACCATCTACGAGACATGCTTATGCCTTGAAGTGGAACCTGTTCGTCGAGTGGTGTTCTTCTCGCCGAGAGGACCCCCGAATATGCCCGATTGCAGTCGTGCTTTCCTTTCTGCAGCAAGGGCTGGAGCGAGGTCTGTCTCCCTCCACCCTTAAAGTCCAGGTTGCTGCTATTGCTGCGTACCATGACCCCGTGAATGGGAAGTCTCTAGGTAAGCATGACCTCGTCATCAGGTTCCTTAGAGGGGCCAGGAGGTTAAATCCTTCCTGGTCCCCCTCTATACCCTCTTGGGACCTGACTCTAGTGCTAAAATCACTACAGCAGGGCCCATTCGAGCCTTTGCATTCAGTTGAGCTAAAGTTTCTTTCATTGAAAACTCTGCTTCTGCCTGCACTGGCCTACATCAAGAGGGTAGGGGACCTGCATGCATTTTTGGTCGACGATTCGTGCCTAGAGTTTGGGCCGGCTGACTCCCAGGTAATCCTGAGCCCCCAGCCCGGCTACTTGCTCAAGGTTCCCACTACACCCTTCAAAGATCAGGTGGTGAACCTGCAAGTGCTGCCCCTGCAGGAGGCAGACCCAGCCCTGGCTTTGCTCTGTCCCATCCAAGAACTGAGATGCTACGTAGACTGGATACAAAGCTTGAGGACCTCAGACCAGCTCTTTGTCTGTTACGGAGGCCCGTGGATTGTGGATGCCATAACCCTGGCTTATCAGGCACAGGGTGTGTTCTGCCTGTTCAGGTTGCGAGCTCACTCAACTAGAAGTGCTGCATCCCCCTGGGCGCTGGCTCGTGGCACCTCGCTGACAGATTTTTGTAGAGCTGTGGGCTGGGCGACACCTAACACGTTCGCTAGGTTCTATAGCCTTCGTGTAGAGCTGGTATCCTCCTGTGTTCTCATCCCAAACGGGTAGTGGCACCAAGAGGCCCTGGTTAGTGTCGGCTTGCTAAAACTGCTCCAGAGTGTCCGTACTGTAGACCCTGTTGAGATCCTCCATCACCCTAGACGAAACATCCGGCGCCAGGCCTTCATGATTATTCCGCAGCGTCCCTGTTCCAAGCGGAACGGGTACGTTTTCCCAGTGTTAGTGAGCATTTCTCCTTTGCCGAGATAATCCATCCACCTCACAGGTGTGGCAGATCAAGATGCTGATTAGACAGCATGATTATTGCAACAGCTCCTGCAGTCAGCATACCAATTGCACGCTCCCTCAAAACTTGCGACATCTGTGGCATTTTATTGTGGCCAGCATAAGGCACACCTGTGGAATAATCATGCTGTCTAATCAGATATGCCACACCTGTGAGGTGGATGGATTATCTCGGCAAAGCAGAAGTGCTCACTAAGACAGATTTAGACAGATTTATGAACGATATTTGAGAGAAATAGGCCTTTTGTGTACATAGAAAAAGTCTTGAGTTCAGCTCATGAAAAATGGGGGCAAAAACAAAAGTGTTGCGTTTATAATTTTGTTCAGTGTATATATAATTTTTATTTCTTTTTACCTTAAACTTTTGAATGGTAATGTAATGTATAACAGTTTCCAGCAAAAACTGTTTTCAACATTCATAATAAGAAATGTCTTATTTCTTGAGCACTAAGTGATGTTTTATAAGCAAATTTCGGGAGGAGCACACATGGATAATTAACATGGCCAGTTCATCATTAGTGATTACACCATTTATCCAATCGGCTCAAGAGAAAATGCCTATAAATAATCAAGTACATCCTACCTTCGTTATCTCTCGACTTTCAGCATTCGGTTCGCTCCATTCACCAACTTATCACAGACCCAATTTCCCGTCCAACGACAAGAACTATACCGGGGATTTTTTCAGATCTGCCACAATTTGCCGGCCCCATGATCACTCCTACCCCGCCAGACACTGCCACCAAGCACCAGGCTTCATCGCGCCCACTGCTCTCCTTGACAAACCACCCGCTGTGGCCAATAGACCGTGCAAAGCCCCGAGCTCACCTCGCTCGACACCACCATTGTCCCGCTCAAAACCCGGCTCTACTCAAGCAGCAACAGGCCTTCAATGAGCATGGGCCATGCCCCAGATCTCACTGCAGCAAGCCTCACTCACTTCCCCTTTCAGTGCGGCTCTTCCGGCCGCAGCACAGTTTGAGGCTGCCTCCGCTAGCGGCGCAAGGTCATGTATTGCAAATTAATTAATTTTCGGGTGAAGTCGCTAAATGCAGGTTTTTTGCGGCTAAAGTTTGTTAATGTTATGACCTAATTATGTCAGATGTTTGCTTCATGGTTTAAAAAAAATGGCCTCAACAAGGCATTTTTTCCAAGTTTATCATCCACACTGAATTGTCTGAAAGCATTACATTTGCCTTACTGTGCATGTCCAACCTCACTGAGATGATGCAGACATAAGTTTGACGCAATTCTTTTGGCAGGATCAATTCATTTATTGAAATATTTCACCATTCACTGGCGTGCTAACTCAGAATTGATCTAAAACGCAACTGCCCTTGTATTTTGCCGCAGGACAGCAATCGTGAGTAAATTTTCTGTTTTTTAGGACTGTTATATGAAGAGCGTGCAAAGTAAATAACATAAGCAACAGTGTGAAAGTGAGTAGCACAACTGCAAAATTAACGTTATTGGTATAAACATGTCTATTGGTACAATGCGTTACAAGACTAAACATGCTTCATCGTTTTCAAAAGCCTCCGTTTCCACAGTCCATACTACAATGTGAAAACAGCATTTTCAAATTTATCTGCTCTGGAGAGCGTTTAAAAAAAGCTGGAAGGCCAAACTGAAAGGAAAAGATGCACTTTCAATGGAAACGTATTAATGTGGATAAGGCTTGTGGAACTGCCAAATCTAGCAACAAATTGCTAAGTCAGCAACACCGTAGGCTGCCCAGGCATTATTTTAGCTTGTCCCATTAAATGTCACTAACCCTTCCACTTTCTCACGTCCTACAGCTAAAGCAGCCGAAGCAAGCATGAAGCTGCTTCTACTTGCAACACAGTCCCGCACATCTCCGTATTTCCATGTCTTTTTATTTTTAACTCCTTTTTTTTCTTTTTGTGTGGTCTAGTTTCCTTAGCAGACGTAAGCATGAGGCTCCCTCTGCTAGCAATGTAGGCTACGCAAGCTCTTCAGGACATCACACACCCCACCCCCTTCCCACGGCCTGCAGCAGCTGAAGCAAACATGAGGATGCCTTCATTTGTAACAGATGCCCACATCTCTTCCGCTCCCTCATGCTACTAATAACCATTTTTCTGTTCAGTGGACTCCAGCTCCCGTAGCAAAAGCTAGCGTCAGGCTGCCTCCGTTAGCAGTGCAGGCTGCACACAGGGTCTTCAGGACTCCCTTCTCATGTCCTACAGCATGTGAAGCAAGTGCGAAGCTGCTTCCACATGCAACACAGGCCCTCACATCTCAGGCTTTCCTCCTGCTACTTCTTATCCCTTTTTAATTTTCAGTGGCTTCCAGCTCCCGTAGCAGATGCTAGCGTGAGCATGCCTCCGATAGTGGTGCTGACCCATCCACACCCCTTTTCTTACAACCCTCTCCCCTACTCATGGCCTGCAGCCCCACAGTCTCCACTAATGACGCAGGCCCCGATGCCCGCCATTCCCCCTCTCTTTCACATTCTTTCTTCCACTTCCGGAGCTGTCCCAACCGTGAGCATGCCTCTGCAAGCATGAACACGCCTCCGCAAGCGGTTCCGGCAGCTATCTTTCCTCCTCCTCTCATGCTCCCCCTTCCTTCTCTATTTTCTGCCACACCCCTACCCATCCCTCCAAACACTCTCACCTTGCAACCACCCCCTGTAGCCAGCAACATTAGGACACAGATTTTGTCAGAAGGCAGAGGGCTCCAAGACCTATGGGCGGTCAGACTACTTCCATATCAAAGAAGCTCACCGAACCCTCATCAGCCAACCTCTTCAATGCCAGTCCATCCTTGTTCACTCAAACTCCTGACCCACCATAACTAACCCCCTTTAAACATCCCCTAATCCATCTTTAATGGCCCATCCTCACTCCAGCCGTCCCAGCAGCATCCCACTCCCACAGGAGCCTTATCTAATTCCCACACTGCCGCAGCAGTGCCCGCTCCCACAGGAGCCTCTATCTGTATTTCTCTACTGCCGCATCAGTGTCCGCTCCTGCGGGAGCCTCTATCTGTATTTCCCCACTGCCGCAGCAGTGCCCGCTCCCGCAGGAACCTTTTTTCTGTATTTCCTCACTGCCGCAGCAGTGTCTGCTCCCGCAGGAACCTTTTTCTGTATTTCCTCACTGCCGCAGCAGTGTCTGCTCCCGCAGGAGCCTTTATATCCCTCTCCCACTGCCGCAGCAGTGTCTGCTCCCACAGGAGCCTATTTCTCTATTTCTCTACTGCCGCAGTAGTCTGCTCCCACAGGAACCCCTTTTCTTTATTTCTCGACTGCCACAGCAGTCTGCTCCTGCAGGAGCCCTTTCAGTATTTCCCTACTGCCGCAGCAGTAGCCGCTCCCGCAGGAGCCTTTTTTGTATTTCTCTACTGCCGCAGCAGTGTCTGCTCCCGCAGGAGCTTTTCCCTATTTTCCCCTCTGGCCCAGCAGCTCCCCACTGCCCCAGCATTTATTTCAGTAGTGTTTTTTCTGTATTTCCCTACTGCCGCAGCAGTAGCCGCACCCGCAGGAGCCTTTTCTGTATTTCTCTACTGCTGCAGCAGTAGCCGCTCCCGCAGGAGCTTTTTCTGTATTTCTCCACTGGCCCAGCAGCTCCCCCTGCCCCAGCAGCCCCCGCTCCCACTGGAGCCTTTTCTGTATTTTCCCACTGGCCCACCAGCTCCCCACTGCCCCAGCACCCCCTGCTCCCGCAGGAGCCTTTTTTCTGTATTTCCCCACTGCCGTAGCAGTAGCCACTCCTGTGGAGTGGAGTGCCCCGGACTCGGGAGTCTTGCCAGGTTTGGAGCTTTCTTCCTGGACTGCATGCCAAATATGCATAACCTTTATTTAATTATAAGTAAATGTGAACTCGTGAAGTGATGTTTTATAAACTAATTTCGGGAGGAGCACACATGGATAATTAACACTTCCAGTTCATCATTAATGATTACACCATTTATCCAATCATCTCAAGAGCAAAAAACCCCAATAATCAAGTACGTCCTACCTTCATTATCTCTCGACTTTCAAAATCCCACCGCCACCCCGATCCCACAACTTCAGCCAAGTTTCTACCCCAAAACTGGGAGAAGCACATGGGGGAGCGCTTTGGGCTGGGCCGGACACCGAGCTCGGACCCCTTTCCCCAGACGGTTGGGCGGGGGGGGTGCCCCGGGCTCGGGAGTCTTGCCGGGCTCGGAGCTCTCTCCCTGGACAGCACGCCAAATATACATAACCTTTATTTAATTATAAGTAAGTGTGAACTTGTGAAGTTGAATTAAAATGATTTCTGAAGGATTATGTGACACTGAAGACTGTAACAATGTTATATATTAAACCAAACAATTATAATATATATGTATATTTTTATAACTCAAAAAAAAAAGATATTTTAACATAATGTTAAGTGTACACAGAGTTTGCTTCTGTAATAAATGTGCTGTCCTCCCATGCAGCCTTCCTTTCAGTTATGCTGGCTCATGGTCTCTATTGTTAAAAGTGACCCACCTCTGAGGTATCACACAGATCAGCATGTTTGAATTTCACATTTTAAACTGCAGCTGAATATATCTGTCTAGAACACACAAACATGCATACTTATAAATTTGGCGCCTGCTACTGTAAGACATGCTGATCTTAAGAGTGTCTTTATGAACAGTAGAGCTGGACGGTTATGATAAGACACTGAGTCACCTCTGCCAAACTTGCTTCTACTTGTCTTTCTGTGTGTGTGTTTGTTTTTTTTTTTTTGTGTGTTTGTTTTTTTTTTTTTGTGAATGTGTGTGTGTGTTTGTTAGCTTATCACTTCCCCTCTGCAACGGATGAACTGAATCACCATACAGTCACGACATCTGTGAGACACACAAACACTTTCACAATTGATTTGAGAGTGCTTAGAAATAAATGTTTTTGAATTTTTGAAGATAACAGGAGACTTTTTATCATGCTTTCACATTGACCATAGTAAGAAGGATTTGCATACTTCACACAGCAGAAGTAAAAATTATAATTTGATATTATTACAAAGTGCAGTTTTTAGAATGTTCTTAAGTGCGTCATGAAGGTATACTTTATTTGCACTTATGTGTGGTCTTTTATTGAATTACTATTATATCATCTGCAAGTACAGTTTTTAAAAAATATATACTTTTAAGATTTGAAGCACATTACATGTGCATATTCATTACAATTATGTGTACTTAATTTTCACAGTGTGAGTTCCATAAGCTAATTCATACAATTTCTTTGCTAGGACGGAATTCATGATTTTATGTTTTAATTTTCAGCCTGTGGTCATACAAAACTATTGTATGACTTATATTGTCACGATCATTAGCTGGAGTGCCCATAAACTCCAATAGAGGGCACTCCACTCAGGACTCTGGCATTTTTGTTTCCATCCCCTTTTTCGAACTCCATTTCCCATCCTGCCTCATTCCTGGGACTGATTGCACACACATACACCTGCATCTAATTACACACACCTGCAGCTAACACACACACGCATATAAGCAGCACAATCGCTCTCAGTCTGGGGGAAGTTTTTGGGATTTAGGCTAATCAATGATTTTTAAATTGAAATTTTGTTTTGATATGTTGTGATTAAGTGTTCGAAAACTCAAAATCTTACAAAAAAAAAGTTTTGCAAGATTGAAAAATAAGATTTGCAAGCTTGCAAAATGTAAAAAAATAAAAATATCTCTGCAAACGTTTTTGAGATTTCCTTCTTCAGAACTGCAACATTTTTTTAACGATGTTGCGCAAAGAATTTTTCAGAGTTTCAAATTTGTCAGTGTTCTCCCACTGAATTAGTTTGTTTTCCAGGTTTGAAACCTTGTAAATGGTGATCTGAAAACTGGTGTGCGAATGTGTGAAAAAAAGTATTGAAACTCTGAAAACAGAGTTTTGCAGGCTTGCAAAGTGGTCCAAATATAAGGCTACAGACTTGTCGCGGGAATTCACTATACAATTGCCAGTAGCCACTGAGTTTACCACTGATAGGCCGGCGGTGCATCAATATACACACTCACGTCACGCAGCGAACGACTCATTTTCTGTTTGACCCATGGCCTGGAGATGCACAGTGTTGCCAACTTAGCACCTTTGCAGACCCCTTTAGCAAGTTTTTTCTTCTTCAAAAAAGCACCTAGAGATAAATCTTTAGGGTTTGCCCAAACCTTAGGCCTATTTAGTTTCTGAGACTTGCCGTTATTGCTGCGCGAGGTCTTTGCTTTCTCTCTCTGTGCGTCTGCTGTGTTCAGACGCACAGAGACGCATATGATGTTGCTTCTCTAATTTTTACATGCAAGTGTAGCCGAAATCACAGCACAGTTGTTGTTTTTATCTTACTGTATGTGTATTTGATTTCATCAGACGACGGCTCGATTATCTGGATTTTTGTGCAGATTAATGTTTTGGAAGGGAGAGCTGGTCACTATTTCATATTCATTCTGTTGTCTGACAACAGAAACAGTAAAATATATAAATGAAAACATTTTTTTTTTTTTAATTTAGCTGCATCCAAATACAGTATGTGGGCAGAGAGAGGCAAAAAAATTTAATAATAAATGTGCATTTTCAGAAGAAGTGAGCTGAAAGTGAGTCTCTGGCTGCGGAAAATGAGTCGTTCGCTGCGTGAGGTGAGTGTGTATATTGATGCACCGCCGGCCTATCAGTGGTAAACTCAGTGGCTACTGGCAATTGTATAGTGAATTCCTGCGACAAGTCGGTAGCCTTATATTTGGACCGGACCGCACACCATCCAGCCATAGAAGCGGTTCTTGAAGCTCTAGACAGGACCGCCTTGTGATCAGAGATCCGTGCATCCTCTGTTTGTGTATCCTGTGCGCTTTCGTCATTGGCGGAGCAGTCGGTCAATCCCACGTTTCCAGTAAATACGACTTGTGATTGGACTGTACGTCAGCAGACAGCAAAGCATTTGCCAAGAGCAGAAGTCCCTCCTTCCAGGCTTTTTTTTAAATTGCGAGGTTGCAAAGCTTCATTTTCGCTCAGTCTGAGTTTCAGAGTTTCAGAGCAGAGCTGCGTGACAACGCTGCCACAAATCACAAGCTCGCAACTGTGTGGGCGTATCTCCGCAAAGTGGGTGTTGTAAACTCTGCTCTGAAAAAATACTCTGCAATAGGAGTGCAAATATAATGTAATGTAATAAGTTTCGCCCTTTCGAACCTCAGTTTTCAGAGTTTCAGAACTTTTTTTCACCTATTCCCACATCAGTTTTCAGATCACTATTTACAAGGTTTCAAATCTGGAAAACAAACTAGACACTGGGAGAACAGTGACAAATTCGAAACTCTGAAAAAACGATTGCACAACACTGTAAAAAAGAGAGTTGCACTTCTGAAGAAGGAAAACTCAAAAACAAAATTATGTTTGCAGAGATTTTATTTTTTTTTACCACTTTGCAAGCCTGCAAAACTCTGTTTTCAGAGTTTCAAAACTTTTTTTCACACATTCGCACACCAGTTTTCAGATCACCATTTACAAGGTTTCAAACCTGGAAAACAAACTAATTCAGTGGGAGAACACTGACAAATTTGAAACTCTGAAAAATTCTTTGCGCAACTTTGTAAAAAAAATGTTGCAGTTCTAAAGAAGGAAATCTCAAAAACAACATAATGTTTGCAGAGATATTTTTATTTTTTTACATTTTGCAAGCTTGCAAATCTTATTTTTCAATCTTGCAAAACTTTTTTTTGTAAGATTTTGAGTTTTCGAACACTTAGTTTCAACCTTTCAGAACTTTATTTTCAGTTTTGAATCATGGCAGGATAATAATCCCATAGAAGTCTTGTTTAGCCCCGTCTAGCATTTCCAAGCATTTTCCCTGTGTTTGGTCTTCCGTGTCTGACCTTTGGATTGTGTATTCTGACTCTGATTCTCTGCAGCCTTCCCCGATCTCTGCTTGTTTCTGTTTTCGATTCTGGTTATCCCTGACATACCTGACACCATTCCTGATTTCTGCCTGTCTGACTACTCTTAAATAAATACTGCAATTGGATCCGAACCTCTCTGACTCATTTGTAACAGTAGACTTCGCCTCTCAGGATCCAGCAGCTTTTCGTATGGACACTGGTCAGGTATGGATATGGCAAGCCTATTATTAGCCCTCAAGCAGGGCACCGGATCACTCGAGGACTATGTACAAGAGTACTTAATCCTCACTTATTTCTCTGATCTGCCGGATTTTGTGCTGATAGATTTTTTTTGTGATGGACTAAATGAACCGCTCAAGTCACGATTAATCAGTGAGGGTCCCCGCTCATCTCTTGGTCAGTTTATGGACTATGCATTGCTAATTGTTGGCTCAGCATTCACTGTGGGTGTCGCGGAGGCACACGACCCTGGACTCACTCACGTCATGGCCGCCAGCCCAGCGCCACTGCACAAGATAGCAGCTGCCGTTGACTTCCCAAAGTCAGGTCAGGTCCCCGCTCACTTCCCAGAGTCAGGTCAGGTCCCCGCACACTTCCCAGAGTCACCAAGTAGGCCAGAGTAGGCCAAGTCACCGCTGACCGTCCAGAGTCAGGCCAAGTCACCGCTGACCGTCCAGAGTCAGGCCAAGTCACCGCTGACCGTCCAGAGTCAGGTCAAGTCAACATTAAACCCCATGTGTCAAGTAAAACCACAGGTAAACTTCATGAACAAAGTCAAGCCACAGTTAATCTTGGTGAACAAGGTAAAATCACCGTTGAGCTTCAAGAGCAAAGTCAAATCACCGTTGAGCTTCAAGAGCAAAGTCAAGTCACTGTTGAGCTTCAAGAGCAAAGTCAAGTCACAGTTGAGCTTCAAGAGCAAAGTCAAGTCACAGTTGAGCTTCAAGAGCAAAGTCAAGTCACCGTTGAGCTTTATGAGCCCAATCAAATCACTACCGAGCTTCCAGAGCTTCATCATACCATAGCTGATCTGCCAGAGTCTCGTCACGTCACAGCTGATCATCCAGAGCCTCATCACGTCTCAGCTGAACTTCCCGAGCCTCGTCACGTCTCTGCTGAACTTCCCGAGCCTCGTCACGTCACAGCTGAACTTCCCGAGCCTTGTCTCGTCACAGCTGATCATCCAGAGCCTCGTCTCGTCACAGCTGATCATCCAGAGCCTTGCCTCATCCTGTCTGTTGCACCCAGATATTTAAAGTCAGTCCTTCGGTATCCCAGTCTGGGTTCCAGTGTGAGGGATACACCACTGGTATCTGCACGTGCAGCTGGTATCCCCAAACCCACTAACTCTAACCCTTCTGTTTCTGAACTAACTCTCCAGTCTGAAGCTCTTCCCATGATGGGGATCGCTTTATGTTGTGTTTGGGCTGCGTACACCACTACTGAAACTTTAGAGGTGGTGGCGCCCAGCAATGTTCTCTCAGCCTGTTGTGTTGCTGTCAGGGAGACTGTTACTGCTGTGGAACCTCCAGAGGTGGCGGCAACTGCTGCAGAACCTTCGGAGGTGTCAGTAGTATCCATCCATGAACTCTCATCGTGTCCTGTCACGGCTACGGAGGCTGTCTATGAACTCACCGCCTGTCCTGTTTTGGCCACGGAGGCCACTCAGGAACTCACTGTCTGTCCTGTTACGGCCAAGGAGGTCGTCCATGGACTCACAGCCTGTCCTGTCACAGCCATACAGACAGGCTGTGAACTCTCTGCCGGCCCTGTCACGGCTATGGAGGCCATTTGGGAACTCTCTAACCACCTCATCACGGCCACGGAGGCATTAACCTGTTTATGTTCTCTGTTTCAGTCCCAACCGACCAGACTTGCTCTCCTGTGCCGTCGACTCCACTGTGGTGGTCCTCTGCTTCGCCATGGTGGGCTTCTGTCTTGTCAGCTCGGCTGTGGTGGTCCTCTGCTCCGCCCTGGTGGGCTTCTGTCCCATCTGCTTGACTGTGCTGGTCCTCTGCGCTGCCTTGGTGGGCTCCAGTTCCACCTGCGCCGCCCCGGTGGGCTCCAGTTCCGCCCGCTCCACCCTGGATTCCTGCTCTGTCGGCACTGCCTCGGTCCACGGTCGATACACTTCCACATGGACCTGGCCCTCCGTCCCTCCCCCTGTTCCGCCTCCTCTCCACCGCCCTCCTAAATTGTTTAGAGCGTCTGGAAGCCGCTCCTTGGGTGGCGGGGGCTATGTCACGATCATTAGCTGGAGTGCCCATAAACTCCAATAGAGGGCACTCCACTCAGGACTCTGGCATTTTTGTTTCCATCCCCTTTTTCGAACTCCATTTCCCATCCTGCCTCATTCCTGGGACTGATTGCACACACACCTGCATCTAATTACACACACCTGCAGCTAATACACACACATGCATATAAGCAGCACAATCACTCTCAGTCTGGACGAAGTCTTGTTTAGCCCTGTCTAGCATTTCCAAGCATTTTCCCTGTGTTTGTTCTTTCGTGTCTGACCTTTGGATTGTGTATTCCGACTCTGATTCTCTGCTGCCTGCCCCGATCTCTGCTTGTTTCTTTTTTCGATTCTGGTTATCCCTGACATACCTGAGGCCATTCCTGATTTCTGCCTGTATGACCACTCTTAAATAAATACTGCAATTGGATCTGAACGTCTCTGACTCATTCGTAACATATATAGTCATACAATAGCAATATTTTTAACACCTTTCATTGGTTTATTTTATTTATTGATGTATTTATGTATAATCTGACTTTTTATATTCTTGACCTGGGTTTTAATACATCAAATTCCTGGTTTATAAAGTATGCAGTACTATTTAGCTGTATAGTACAGTTTGTTTTCTTGATGTATACAATTATTTAAGAACTGTAGAAATTCCCTACAAAGATGGTCAACACCAGTAAAAATGGACCATCAACACCATCATTGATCTAAAAGAAAGATGATCTAAACCCTAAAGGCATTCTGCCAAACATGATTGATTGCTCAAGACGTAAGAGGCATCATGTGCTCTCAGGTGCCCCGCCTCGACTAACCAGCCTATACTCGCTCTTATGTCATTCATTAATGTTCAAAACATAAATCCACCCTCTGGAGAAACCCTAGAGCTTATGCCATTTCCCTTAAACTGTAAACGTTTCACAACATTGGTAATCAGATCATCCGGCATGATAAGCAGTGTAAGTAAATTATAAACCGGTGATATTGAATTAATGTAGTTGACAGTATATGGAAATGCAAAATGCAAGAAGGTATGAACAGCAGTGAAGTACGGGAATACAGGAAGTTGAAGTGGGAATTTCCATGTAACTACAGGGTGAGGGTTTATGGGAAGGATTTCAGTTACAGAGTGAGTAACATTAGTTCACACAGATGACACCTTGTCTGAAGGTCCTCAAAGACGTGTATGAACAAGCTTAAAACACAAAGTTCTCCTTGCATTCATTTTAGAACTGATTGATCACAGCTTAAATAAGAGCAGTTGTGAGGAATACATGACCTGATTAGATGTTGTCAGATTTAGAGGAAGCTTATCAATAATTTAATGTTGATCTCAAGCATGGGTGTCATTTTACAGTGATCATAATCTTATAAACAAGAACTAATCTGTTAAAATAAACTTTACTTAGCTGTTATCTTCACCTGGATTACAGAGCTAAATTACATTATTTTGCTCCATGTGTCTTCAGAGCAGTCCATTGCAAAACATACACAAAACACCGAACAGAGTCTGACAGTAACAAGGTTATTATAGTTTAGCATTTTTAAATTTGTTTTATTCTAATATTGCTTTCAAATTTGAATTTGAAAATTTTTCAATTTTTTAAAATTGTTTCGTTTTTATTAGTCTCATTAATAATTTTGTTAGTTTTAGTTTAGTATTTATTTTTTGAACATCCCTCTTTAGTTTTTATATAGTTTAGTTTCAGTTTTAGTTTTAGTAGGCTACTTAAAGTTTAGCAGATCACTTCCAGAGCAAAGGCCAAAGAAAGACTAATTTAACCTTAGTGATGCAAACATCTATGGACACAAATTAAAGCATGCTGAGACTGATTAGATGGTAAAAGTATACAAATAAACATCAGAATTAAGCAGACATGCCTTTTTAAAACTACACAAGTTGCACTTACATTATATTTAAAACACTACTGAATGATAAATGTGTGTTGTGATATTTAATTTGAAAATAAATGTAGCTAATTTCTTTATATGTCTTTCATCTTATTTAACCATAATCAAGATACCATAACTGCCGTGTCTTGCTCACTTTCCCATGAACAAATGCTCATAAATCATAAATGGAACTTATGCAATTCAATAGTAATGTTGGAGCCTTAACATTTGATTTGCAGCGATGCGCATTCGCGCTGCAGCTGAAGTGAATGACAGCTTAGGGCAAGGGTAGGCAATGTCGGTCCTGGAGTGCCGATGTCCTGAAAAAACCTGAAAAAACCTCACCTGCCTGTAGCCTCAGTAATCCTGAAGACCTTAATTAGCTTGTTCAAGTGTGTTTGATAAGGGTTAGAGCTAAACTCTGCAGGACATCGGCACTCCAGGACTGACGCTGCCTACCCCTGGCATAAGGAGTGCTCATTGCTGATTTCTGTATCCTATATATTGTTTTATTTTTAATGCTTCTGTTAAGGACTAATGGCCACATACTGCAGAGTTTAAGGAGAGACAATGACATTTAACAGTAAAGGCATATTTAAATATGTTCTTACTTTTATGAAGAATTATAAGCACATAAGCAGTTTATGCACATTTGTTCAAAACAGCCTGGCGGATTGTTCACAAGCAGGGATGGACTGGGAGTAAAAAACGGCCCTGGATTTTCTCCCAAATAGGCCCACCACAACTACAAACAGTCACTACTATCTCACAATATTACAGCAATCCTATTGCATTTATGGCAGATAACATCACAAAACCCATGGTGACCCTGCTGACAAAAACAATAGAAACCATCACAGAAATTTGAATGATATCAACTACAAATACCATTAAAAACATTACAAACCATCAGTTTTTAACCATTAAAACCACTAAATAATGGTTTCCTGTAATGTGTTTTGGGACATATTACATTAGGATTTAGTAACTTTTACAATAGCCATGAATAGGGGAAGTCGTGGCCTAATGGTTAGAGAGTTTGACTCCTAACCCTATGGTTGTGGGTTTGAGTCTTTGGCCGGTAATATCACGACTGAGGTGCCCTTGAGCAAGGCACTGAACCCCCAACTGCTCCCCGGGCTCCGCAGCATAAATGGCTGCCCACTGCTTCGGGTGTGTGTTCACGGTGTGTGTGTGTTCGCTGCTGTGTGTATGCACTTTGGATGGGTTAAATGCAGAGCATGAATTCTGAGTATGGGTCACCATACTTGGCTGTATGTCACGTCACTTTCACTTTCACTTAGAAGGTTGTCTGTTTGTAGTGTAGATTTAAATTTGACTTTGATGTTTCTATTATAAATATTTTAATTTTCATTATAACCAGTAAAACCATTGCAAATTATGTGATACCTTCTATTTTCTTTTTTTCAACAGAGGATTGATAAATGTATTATCGTATGGACTAAAATACTTGAAATCTACATAAAAATAGCAGAATGCAAAATGTATATGACAATGATAAACTTAAACCTAGAATCTAGAAACGTGAAACAACAGAATTCTTTCATTTGAGTATGCACATGGGTTTATATGTGTGTGTGTGTGTGTGTGTGTGTGTGTGTGTGTGTGTGTGTGTGTGTGTGTGTGTATGTGTGTCATGTTAATCAGACTAATCACCTTATAGGCTACTTCATTTACTCTATTTTCTCTATTTAACTCAATAGCTCTCAAATGTAAACCGTAGTAGAATAGCTACTGTCTCTTTATGAATGAATGGAATATTCATGTCAGACAATGCGGATTTATAAATAGCAGTAGATGCTCAGACCTGGGATTTTACTATAGTGCTATAAGCTACATGATGTGTATAGTGAGAGAGGCGGGCAAAGGTAACCTGATGTGACCTCTCTTCTGTTTCTACTATTAAATTATCTTATTTATAACAGATTTTTGAATTCTGTAATATTCTCTTCCTTTATTATCTAAATCCCATATTTTTTGCCACTGTTCATCAATTTTACTTTTAATTAAAGATTTACCTTCATTTTTTTCCAAGAGGAATCTCTATTTTATCAGAATTATTTAGTGCATTTTTCGCTTATTTATCAGCTTCTTCATTCCCTAAGATTCCTATATGTGCTGGAATCCAACAAAACTGAACATCTATTTACAGTATTTCTAAATTTAACAATACTGAGTAAATTTCTATTAAAATATCATCTCTAGTTGTTTTACTAGTATTGAGAATAGTATCCGAATAGATTACCACTCTATCCGGTTTGACTTCCTCCACCCATTGTAAACCCAAAGATGCTGCAACTAGTTCAGCCATATATATAGACACATGATTGGGTATTCTTTTATTAAATCTTACTTTGAATTCTGGAATAGCAATACCCACTCCCACATGCCCATTACCAGGATCTTTAGAACCATCTGTGTAAATTTCTAAATATCCATAATATTTTTTGTTCATGAATTCTTGAACTAAATTACAAATATTTTCCTTTCCATTCTCCAACCATTCCTTTATCTTTTTAATTATGTCTAAGTTAACCTTAGGTTCTGGAAATATCCATGGTGGAATTCTACTAATGACATTTTCTGTTCTAAAATCAAATGTATTTATACCACATTCTTCAGTTTTCGTAAGTTCCAACCAAAACCTTCACCTACATGTCTCTCATATTCCCAACATTTTTTAATCACTGAAGATGCAAAATGTTTCTCATCATGTAATCGTAACCAGTAAGCTAGAGATAGTTTATTCCATCTTAAATCTAAAGGAGTTTCATTACATACCACCAATAATGCATTTATTGGAGTAGTTTTCATTGCTCCTATACAAATTCTTAATGCTCTATGTTGCAGTCTATCTAATTTCTCTAAATGAGTTTAAGCCACAGCTCTGTATATCATGCATCTATAATCTAGCATTGATCTCATTTATGCTCTATATCAGGGTTATTCAACTAAAATTTAAAGAGGTCCAGTTAGAGAACATTTCTTGAAGCAAAGGTCCGGAAGATCATAATGCCAAACTAGTTAGTGCGATATATATTTAAGTAGCCTAGTAGTTTTATCAACATCTGCATGTAATCAATACTTGTCAAATCAAATGAATTCAGTACAATTCAAAAACATTTGACAATATTTATTGTCATGTAACATAGAACTGAACATATACATGTATGTACGACTGTATATATATATATATATATATATATATGTATATATATATGTGTGTGTGTGTGTGTGTGTGTGTGTGAGTGAGTGAGTGAGTGAGAGCCACTTTCCAGTTTTAGACTAATATTATAATATAATATTGGTCTTCTTGCCTATTATGTGCAAAGACTTGATTTACATATTTCATAGCCCCGAGAAATGAACCCTTTCCACTGGGATGAAAAGTTTCAAGGCTTCATAAGGCTTTGTCTTGCCATCATTACCTGATCACATTTTCTCCTAGTTTCCTTTGCTATTATAATGTGCTTTCTAAACACAGAATTGCAGCAGCAAGAGAAAAAAAAATCAATATTATAAAGTCAACGACCAACTGACCAACTAAAGCAAACACTATTCACCAAAATGCTAACCTTCAAATGGAATCCACTAAAGCTATGAAAATAAACCTTAGTTAATTATCAGTAAGAACGTGTGTATGACAAATAAAGTCAAAGTGGGGTGCATTTCCCAAAATCATCATTAGCCAACTATGGTCGAAAGTTCCGTTGAACTCTGTTGGTAACGACTGAATTTGCGACCATAGTTGCTTTTGGGAAAAGCACCCATGCTTAGTAATAAGTAAAGCTGGTGATGATGTTTGTGGAGTTGTTTAATCCTCCTATGCTGAGATCTTGAGAGATTTAACGTCTTTTATATCAGTTGATTTCATCTAAGCCTGTGACTGGAAGTCAGTTGTAGTAATTATAAATAATTTGTAATATTTTTTCGTAAATGGGAATTTTTGTTTTGATTAAATCTATATCTTTTTGTTTAGATAAAAAAAATATATAATTTAAATTAATTGACTTTCTTCAACAAGAAAAATATAATTTAAAATAGTTTTTATAGACATAGTAAATATTGTTTAGTGCAAGTTATTTATTTTACATTGGCTCAAGTTATAAAATATAGATGTGAACCATTAACCTATGTTTTTTTTTTTTTTTTTTTTTGGATGAATGAAAAAAAATTTTCAGTGCATGGAAACATAGTGGGTGTGGGTGATCTGATGTATCAGTTGTGCCAAAAGCTTAAGAGCTCTGGATCGACCTTTACAGATACAACATCACCTTTATGCAGATTTTTACAGGCATGTTAAGAACCAAGGATTTTGATCAGGATTGTGTGTGTTAACAGTTCCTGCCATAGTTTTGCCTGCAGCAGATTACATATTTATAACAACACAGAATTTTTTGTTTGTTTGTTTTTTTTTTTTTTTTGAAAAAGCGTCTTCTTACAATGCATTTAAGTCAAGGGACTGTTCTTGGTCAATATTAGACAAATAAAGTAGCTTACAACACAGAGAGAACTTCATCTGTACATTTACAGAGGCATATAGATAGTATCAGTTTAAACAGTAACTGCTGAATATTTAAATATGACATTTAAACTTTGCAACTGCAATATTGCAGACTATATTGTACTTTTTTAAAGGACATTACACAGGGAGAAAAACTGATAATAATCTATTGTAAATAAACACCTCTACATACAATTGTAAAACTTTATTATCAAATGAAGTTTGTAACAGAAAAAAAAACTGCATTATGACAGTGTCAATGTCAGTGCAAAGTTAATATACAGTATTATATAAGTGCCAACAAAAGTTTTCAGCTTTTTTAATATTATGACACTTCAGGCAGTCAATGTGTTTACATGTGGCATTGCATAAAATGTTATATCATTCTATTTTGTTTGTAGGTTTAATTAAATAGTGGTTATGTATGTTATTTTCACATTCACTTGCCATTCTGGAAATGTAAGTACATTCACATATAGTTAGAGGTTCTTGTCTAGTTTAATCAAGTTCCAGCTGATTTACAGCATATTTGTATTATTCTTACTCCACAGTTAAGTATTCCAAATGTTTGGATATAATTCCATTGAGAACAGGTGTATCCCCTCATTGCTCTAAATCCCTCCAAAAGGGCGTAGTTTACTTACTTCCCTGAGAGATATTTACAAACCAAATTAGGGCATATTAGCATGTTTTATGCCACATTTCATCCACTGCAGAGTACTTTTTGTGCATTCAGTTTCTTTACATCCATTTGTCCAAAACTTGTCCTTATACATTAGACTCATTGTGGAACATCTTGTTCTTTATGGACCTCAGGCTGAACTGAAGATAAGAGCTAGTCGTCTCTGACTGTAAAGCCTCAGAGAACTTGACATCAAAGGAACGGTTCATCTGAGACTTCCTCTTAATGGAGTTTTGTATTGTCTCTGAGGTGAAATAGTAGACGATGGGGTCAAAACAGCAGTTGGACACAGCAATACACAGAGCGATCGGATAGATCGTCCGAACCACTGATTCTGCTGCACAGCCCTCCAAGATTTTTGTCCGCACCAGTGAGTAGAAGACAAGGTTGACGTTGTAGGGGATGAAACAAAAGCAGAAGATGGAGAGGTGGACGATGATCATCCTCAAGATCTTTTTCTTGTTCAGCTTCCCTCCCTGACTAACAGTCTGTGGCCTCCTCAAAGTTTGGAGCACCATAGCGGAGCAAACCACGTTCAGTATCAAAGGAATAAGGAACCCCACTGTCTCTATGAAGATCACCACCTTTGAGAGATGGCTCTTCCACTGATTTGAGGAGAAGTTCTCAAAGCAGGCTATTGTGTTGTTTTTTTGCTTGTTAGTACTGTTCAGCATGAAGCCTGTTGGAAGACTTCCAGAAAGCACCAGAACCCAAACAGCAGCACATACAATTTTGGCATTGCGTTTGGTCCGCAGACCCCTTGAACGGAAGGGGTGTACTATGGCGAGGAAGCGGTCCACACTGATGCATGTTAGGAACAGGATGCTCCCATACATGTTGGTGTAAAAGAGTGAGACAGAGAGCTGGCAGAGCAGGCTGCCAAATGGCCAGTTCTGCTGGATGAAGTAAAAGACCCTCAAAGGGAGTGTGAGCACAAATAATAAGTCAGAAACCACAAGATTCATCATATAAGTGGTGGTCTCATTCCGCAGTTTCAGCGTACAAGTAAAAATGTACATTGCTGCAACATTGGTGATAAGTCCCACCATGAAGACAATGCTAAACACTATGCTGTAGAGAGGATATTTGAAGTTGTCATTCTTTGGGCAGTGGGTGATGTTGTGTAGCTGCAGAGAGGAATTTTTGTTGCTGGAACTGCCAGCCCATATCTGGGTCAAAGTCTCCATTTGAACAGTGGTGTTGTACATCTCAGCGAGAAACAAAGGCGCACTATGGGGTGTTAGGTGAGACTACACAATAAAATGACTTTCCTCAATCCACAATTTGAAAGGGCAAAACAAAGCATGTGCACCAGACAGATTGCTTCCAACCACAAGATGGTCTTTCTTTTTAAGGGCACATAGATCTCTTTAATTTTTTTTTTTTTTTTTTTTTTTTTGGCAGGTCAAAACTGAAGCGATCAAACACTCCTCTGCGGCATTCTTCAACAAAGCCTCATGTTGAAGGCATTTCACCACAGAGACTGGAGCCAGACCTCGACTACTTCTTCCCCTCCCCCTTCCTCCTGTCCTTTCCCTAGCCACCCCACAAGATTGTTCCCCCAAGCTTAGAAGCTACTCACTCCAAAGTTTGTTCACACAGTCCTTTCCTCTGGTTCGACTTCAGAAATACCATCCAAAACAACCAAAAGGTGTAGTCCTGTTAGAATCCACTCCTAGTATATCCCACTGAGGAAAAACAAATGTCTTTGTCCAAAAGCAATCCCAAATTCTTCCCCAACAAGTCTTGAAGTATCCTTTAAATTAGCCTTCTTTGTTCTCAGTCCCACAGATTGTCCAGGGATTGTAGAGCACCTGAAGACACCATGCAGCTCTCTCTGAGTGTGACAGTGCAAAAGCAAGTCAGCCTTGCTTCATCCAAGTGTCTGATTTCTGGCCCACCCCCTTCCTTGCTGCTCTGTCTTGTTGTCTCTGTCAGCAGTAGCCTCAGGGGCATTCTGTGCTGTGAGCATTGAAGAGGCGAGAGAGGCAGCTGTGCTGTGGAGGACTTTACAAGCCGGTGTTATCAGCATATTTGGCTAACCATGGCTCCTCCTACCTTCCGGATAGATCCCTCCCCCTCTGACAGAGAAGCCAGACAGCAAGAAAGTATTATACAGTGTACAAGGGACAAATTGTTCTTTTAACAACTTAACATGACAGTCTCTTTCAACAACTTTGAATTTGTTATTGTATTATTTAATATTAAACCTTACCCAAAATAAAATAATATCAGGACGCTTTAAAAGTACAAGAGGCTTGCTGGAGTTCTTAATTGTGTTTCTTGTAAGTATCAACTGCTTTGCTGAAATTAGTAGTTTAGATAATTCAGTTAGAGGAGCTTTGAGAGAATTTTGGTAAAAATGTTTTAGTTAATATTGAAAATTCAGTTTTGTACTGACATTGGCATCTTGGCAAAGAGTTATTAGTTCTTCTTAGGAGATACTGTACATTTGAGATTACTAGAGAGTTTTTCCATGTCACAATTTGCCTTTAGCATGGTCTAGTTAGCCCCTGCTGGTAGATGTGGTAATTACACTATCTGAATGCAAAGAGCATTGAGTCATTGAAATGATCTGACTATATTTGTGTGATTATGTTTATAATACATAGTATATTTCCACATTCAGTTTTACACCACCATAATCCTTAACAGCATGAAATGTACTTCTATTTTTCTGTCTGATACTGACCTCACTGAAGGGCTTGCCGCTGTGTGCATTCTTGTGATGCCGTTAGTTGTCAAAAGTTGTCATTATGTAATTTTCCTGCAACTCTAGCATCATTACTTACATAACGTTTACTGCTCATGTGCTTGGCTCAGAAAAAAAAAAAAAAAAAAAAAAAAAAGGAGAATTGAGTGTACATGAGCCAAGCTGGGCACTTGATACTAAAGTTGTAAGTCTTCAAATTCTGAGAGGCACCAGTCAAGCAAGTGCCATTGAGATGAACTGAAAGGCTAAATAACAGAAAGATGTTCATTTGCATTCCCATTCATCTCAGTAG
Organism: Cyprinus carpio; assembly: GCF_018340385.1. NCBI lineage: Eukaryota > Metazoa > Chordata > Actinopteri > Cypriniformes > Cyprinidae > Cyprinus > Cyprinus carpio. Next base: position 6,950,584 of record NC_056611.1, read on the forward strand.
CACTTGGTGGCTCTTTTTTCCCTTCAGGAGAAACATCTGAGATACAAGAGACTTGTGCAAAAGTTGTATGGGAGAAGCAATATAAATATTAAAGAGCTGTCAACTGTGATTTTATTACATTAATAGTTAGCAACATAGAAACTGCAAGTCTGTTCCTTTTCCAAACTATATGCTTAAGAAAGAGGAAGTGCAACCAGCTTCCTCTGCAAAAGCTTCCATTTAGAGACATTCTGTCAGGGTAAGGCTAGGGAGTTTGTATTATATACCACACCCTATGATACACTGCACTTTACATGCAACAACAATAACAAAGGAACCAGTCTTTGATTAAATAATGGAGCACAACAAGGACAGTAATTCTAGAATTATTTTCCCCATTCATTTTCTCTAAAGGGATTTTAAGCAAAATACCTCAAGATAGAATAAGGAAAAAAATTAATATAGTTAAGACAGAGCTGCTGAGTGCATGTTTTGGCTTGGCAGAATGCCAGCAAAAAGGCGCTGCTTTTATAATCTCTTAAAGACATTTTAGTTCATCGCAAATCTCACAAATCTCTGCTATAACACAATAAACATATGCATAATGTATCTTTCATAATGTCTACAATCCCGTGAATCATTATATTCTTCCGCATCCCGCACACACACAAGTGTCTGCCGCTCGCACCAGGACTCGCCGATCTTCACTCTGTTGCGTCGGACTCGGGTCTCACGGGAGCAGGTCTCTAATCCAGTGGCACTTTACTGGACAGTGCGTGTGCTACATCCTTTTTAAAATCTCTAGATTATAAATCACTGCATTCTGTCAGCAATGTAATGCGGCAGTAACATATAGAAACCTCGGGTTGTAACTATACTCTTAATACTATTTTGAAGATTATAACGCGTTAGATTACTCCGTTACTAAAAAAGCAATCAAATTACAGTAACGTGTTACTAAGTAATGTGTTACTGCCCAACACTGGTCATAAAGGGATGGCCATGGTCAGCAACATTACTCAGGTAGGCTGTGGCGTTTAAACGATGCTCAATTGGTACTAAGGGGCCCAAAGTGTGCCAAGAAAATATCCTCCACACCATTACACCACCACCACCAGCCTGAACCGTTGAGACAAGGCAGGATGGATCCATGCTTTCATGTTCTTTATGCCAAATTCTGACCCTAACATCTGAATGTCGCAACAGAAATCGAGACTCATCAGACCAGGCAACATTTTTCCTATCTTCTATTGTCCAATTTTGGTGAGCCTGTGTGAATTGTAGCCTCCGTTTCCAGTTCTTAGCTGACAGGAGCGGCACCCGGTGTGGTCTTCTGCTGCTGTAGCCCATCTGCTTTAGGGTTCGATGTGTTGTGCATTCAGAGATGGTATTTTGCATGCCTTGGTTGTAACGCGTAGTTATTTGAGTTACTGTGGCCTTTCTGTCATCTCTAACCAGTCTGCCCATTCTCCTCTGACCTTTGACATCAGCAAGGCATTTTCGTCCACACAACTGCTGCTCACTGGATATTTTCTCTTATTCGGACCATTCTCTGTAAACCCTAGAAATGGTTGTGTGTGAAAATCCCAGTAGATCAGCAGTTTTTGAAATACTCAGACCAGCCCATCTGGCACCAACAACCATTCCACGTTCAAAGTCACTTAAATCCCCTTTCTTCCCCATTCTGATGAACTTCAGCAAGTCGTCTTCACCTCATCTAGATGCCTAAATGCATTGAGTAATGCATTTAGCAATTTGTGCTACCAAGCAATTGAATAGGTGTAGTAAAGTGGCCGTGCTCAACTTTATGTATATGTATATTTATATATTTATATATATATGTATATAGCGGTGAGAAGCTTTATGTACTTCTTTGAATTATTTATTACAAGTATTACTGATCCCAAACTTTTGAACGGCAGTGTATATATATATATATATATATATATATATATATATATATATATATATATATATATATATATATATATATATATATATATACATATACAGATACATATAAACACACACACACACACACACACACACACACACACACACACACTCAGACATAAATAATATATATATATATATATATATATATATATTTGTTATTGTGTGTGTGTGTGTGTGTGTGTGTGTGTGTGTGTGTGTGTGTGGGCTTAAAGTGCACACTCTGAGCTTTAATTTGAAGGTATTCTCATCAAAATGGGAGGAAACTTAAGGAATTACAGCTCTTTAATATGTACCGCCCCCTTTTTCAAGGGACCATAAATAATTGGACAATTGACTCAAAAACTGTTTCATGGAGAGTTTCTACATCAGTTAAAGAGCAGGTCATATGGTATTTTAAAATGCCCTAATATTGTGTTGGAGTGCCCTACTACAGGTTTAAATGCATCTAAGGTGTGATGTTTGAATAACGACAGACAAAAGATGTTCTGTCTTAACTTTTAATCAGAACACAGAACAGCTTTATCAGGCGCAGCAGTCTAACACTCGCTTGTCTTTCCCGCGTTAACCCTATAACTGCCGGTGCAGCAAATTAAACAGCAATTTCACTATGATTATAAAGTCTGCGTGTTACACTACATTCTTTACTATTAAACAAAGTAATTAGAACAACATCAGTCTACAATAATCGACACATTCTTAGGAAATAGTAGGTTCACATTGAATTATCAGAACTAGGCTTACTTCAGTAAGACGGTAATATTGTGCTTTACCTGGAAACCTAAAGCTGCACTATACATCACATATTAACACAAAACTGTTTTTTTGAGCACTCAATTGAAAATGTACACATAATGTATCAATCATACTAGTTACAGTTTGTGGTTCGGAGAGCTTGTTAGTCCAAATGGGGGGGAAGTCGTGGGTTGCGAGTTCAAGTCTCGGGCCGGCAGGAATTGTAGGTGGGGGGAAGTGAATGTACAGTCCTCTCTCCACCTTCAATACCTTGACTGAGGTGCCTTTGAGCAAGGCACCGAACCCCCAACTGCTCCCCGGGCGCCGCAACATAAATGGCTGCCTCTGCTCCGGGTGTGTGTTTTCACGGTGTGTGTGTGTTCACTGCTGTGTGTGTGCACTTTTGGATGGGTTAAAAAAGCAGAGCACGAATTCCGAGTATGGGTCACCATACTTGGCTGTATGTATGTCACGGCAAATTAAGAAGGAAGATTAGAAGCCAACAAAGATAAAAGCCAAGATTAGAGAAGCAGTCCTTGATAAAATGACATGCACAAAACAAAAGGTTTGAATTGTACTTCTGTGGTATCCTTGAACACAGCGTCTTCTCAACATCATGTAAACACACTAACTAGCGGAAGTGTTTGTGGGCAGGTCAGACTCTGTCTGGGATTATGCAAATCTGTTACACAGTGACATATACCCGTAACAAGCAAAAGATTTGAAAATATAACAACTTGTTAAAGGCGATTCAGATTTTAAGTGTGCATTTGCATTTTGAAGCTGTTGCTGTGAACCCACATCATGCGGTCAAAGGATCTCTCAAAACAAGTGAAACAGACAATTGTTAGGCTTCAAAATCAAAACAAATCCATTAGAGAGACAGCAGGGACATTAGGAATGGCCAAATCAACAGTTTGGTATATTCTGAGAAAAAAAGAACTCACTGGTGAGCTCAGCAAAATAAAAAAGCCTGGATGTCCTCGGATGACAACAGTGGTGGATGATCAGAGGATCCTATCCATGGCAAAGAAAAACTCCTTAAGGGCACTTTTTTGGGAGTTATTCCATAACATTTAGTTTTTATATGTATACCACTGTTTAGAACTGTGCTAGCTAATCATGTGCTGATTAACATCTTTAAGCTTAGTTGAGATTTATCTAAAATGGTCACTACCGAAACAGTCACTACCGAAACTTTTGGTGGAGTTTCTGTAGTGGCATCTTTGTTTTTTGGGGAGTGATATCCCATAGAATTGTCACTACCGAAATGGTCACTACCAAAACATGTCATCATTGTTTCTGTTGTGACAAAAGGTAACACATAATCCTCATACTTGAGGGAAATAAACACAATTTTAGTACAGTTATGCAATTTTTTTTTTTTTTTTTGTATGTTTTAGTAGTGTTTTAGTATGAGTTAAAATTCTGTAATGTGATGTGGTTGCTACCTTTACCTTTATTTATGTATATAGTACTTTTAACAGTATAGATTGTGTCAAAGCACTTTACAGTATTAAATAGGAAAACAGTGTGTCAAATAGTGCTACCAAAGTATTACTGTCACTAACGTAAATGTGCAGTCACTAGTGAAACATGGGATGTTTTGTCAAAAATAAAGTATACTGAAGTATCAACTAAGATGTTATGATAGTTTTTAATTCAGTGTACAGTATATTCAGACTGATGAATCCTTAACTTCGAAATCAGTATGATCACGGCCTTTTACAAAAAAATGGATTCAAAATACAACAAATCTCATTAATTACACTTGAAATATTGTTTTTTTTTTTTTTTTAAGTTTATGTATATAAATCATATTTTTTTTTTTTTTTTATTTACCTCAAAATCTTTTAGTAAAATAGCAAAAAAAAAATATATATATATATAATCTAGACCCTGCAAACAAGCCTACACTGGCCCTTTACGGGCCCACTTAGGGCTGCCAACGCAGGGCCCCTGAGAATTTGCTCACTGGCAAAACGTTGGCCCCTTACCACTGGCCCTGCATGTGCAGCCCTCACTAAGCCTCCAGGAAGCCTTAGTGCTGTTTTATTGAAAAGAATAAGCTCACTGTTATGGGGTAAATGCTTGTTTTAGTTGGTTTCCTGACCCTTGACTTTTTAATTTTAATTTTTCTCTGGCTGCTGTAACTGTGTTTCTGAAGCACATTTGTTTTAACAAAAGTTGCAAGAAAAAAAAAAAACTGATCTGATGATTCAATCATCATGTATGGGTTTAATTTCCTGATCTCTGAGGACATTATTTAGACTTAATTAGTTCACATTATAGGAGCCCTAAAATACAACTGCATGAAGTTTTGTTCTGCTTTAATATTTTGAACATTAAGGCATTGTGCAGAAATTTGGACAGGATCATGTAGACTCACACAGATATCAAGATCCAGCGTATGAACCTCAACAATGGTGACCTTCAACAAAATATTCAGATCAACAATGAACTTCACAAAACAAGCTTTTCGTTGATTGTCATTATTATATAGGTTCATACGTTGAATCATGATATCTGTTTGAGTCTACGTGATCCTGTCCAAATAAGTTCTGCATAATGACATAAAAATGTTCAAAATATTAAAGCAGGACAAAATTTTATGCAGTGGTATTCTACGGCTACTAAAGTAAAATTTTTAAATCTAAATAATAATTTTAAATGTAAATAATAAGCTTCTGGATGAGATCAGTGAATCAGGACACTACATGATGATCAATAAATCAATAAATAACCATCACCATCAGTGCAGACTTGTTTGCAGGGGATGTAAGCAAAATCTTAATAGGGCAACATAACCCTTCTAATTAAATTATTATTACTGTGTTTCGGTGGTGACAAATTTGGGGAGAGGACAAATATTTTAAAAACTTTCTTAAAATATAGTATGAGAATTTACTAGAAATGCGTAAATGTGTTTGCATATATACATACATTTACCGTATGTGTGTATATATATATATATATATATATATATATATATATATATATATATATATATATATATACGAAATAAAAAAATAAATACTTTATTTGTGTGATAAACTGTACATGAAACTTTTTTTGGCCTGTTTTATCATTTGCCAATGAAAAATTATATTTTTGATGTTAAGGCTTAACATTTAGCTAAACTACAAATTGTGACATGCTGATGTATGTTCATGCCTAATGTATTAATACATATTTCTTTCAAGGACAAGGATATCAGTAGATTCTGGAACTGACAAAAGGGATGCCTAACACTTCTGCAAGTCCCCAGTCCCGCATTTCCTGCTATTGAAATGATGCTTTGTGTTTCTGAGACATGTGTTTCATCTAGTGGCAATGCACAACTGAGAGTCTTGTTTTTATGTGTTCAGTGGAATGGTTTTGTTGGAGGTCTTGTGTGCAGCAGACAATGACATAGTCTGTTTTTCAATGAAAATGTCTCCCTGACCTTGATGGTGTTTTAAGGGAGCCCCATGGGGAGCACAGAACAATGGTCTGTAAGGTCTGTTTTGGGTTTTGTTTCATGTTCATGTTTTCATGTCTTTTATTTTGTTATTGTTTGATTTTGCTGTTTGTGTCATGCTTCCCTTGCCCTCATGTATCTCTGCTTTGTGTATGTTTCATGTTCTCATTGGTTATTGTCTGGTCATGTGATTATCAGTTCTGTTGGTTCTCATTGGTTGCTTTAGTCATGTGTCTTGTTCCCATTGGTTTGTTCCTGTCAATTTACCCTCATTGTTTACTATAAGTAGTCATGTTTTTGCCATTGTCTGTTGTCATGTATTAACGTAATGTTGCAACCTGCTGTCGGTGAGTCAAGTCTGTTCTAGTCAAGTCTTTGTTTATTTTTTGGATTACACCTTTGTAAATAAACTGCACTTGGGTTCATCTACACTCTCCTTCAGTGGACTGTTCGTTACAGAATACACGACCTACCATGAACCCAGCAGTTTCACGCCTCTTCTGCCTTTGTCAAGGTAATCAGGCCATTGAGGACTATGTTTAGGAATTTTGTGACCTGTGCTACCAGGTGGACTTTAATGATGTGGCCCTTAAGGACATTTTTCGAGTGGGGTTAAATTAACCCATTCGCTCTCAGTTGCCTGGGGGAAAGATTCATTGGTCACTGGAACAGTATATAGACTTTGCCTTGTGCATGAGTGGATCTACTTTTACTGTGGGTGTAAGGAAGAACACAACACTTCCTCAAAGTTGTCTCACATCATGCCTGCCAAGCCAAGGTCAACTCACATCTTGTCTGCCAAGCCACTAACATCATGTCTGCTACCCCAGGGTTTGCTCACGTCATGCCTGCCAAGCCAGCACCTGTTCACGTCATGCCTGCTATGCCAGAGCCTACTCACATCATGCCAGTTTCTCAAGAGATTCTCCACAACATGGAGAATCTCTTGAGAATGTTTGTGCATTGTTTGTGATCTGTCGCAAAATGGCTGCCAGTCAAGAGTCTCTTCAGAAAATGGCTGACATTCTAGAGCCTCGTCACGCCTCAGCTGAACTTCCAGAGCCTCGTCACGCCTCAGCTGAACTTCCAGAGCCTCGTCACGCCTCAGCTGAACTTCCAGAGCCTCGTCAAGCCTCAGCTGATCATCCAGGGTCCCGTCACGACCTGGCCGACATTCCAGAGTCCCGTCACGACCTGGCCGACATTCCAGAGTCCCGTCACGACCTGGCCGCCTTTCCAGAGTCCCGTCACGACCTGGCCGCCATTCCAGAGTCTTATCACGACATGCCTGTCGAGCCAGGGCCTTCACATAAAATGGCCGCCATTCCAGAGTCTGCTCACGTCATTCCTGTCGAGCCAGGGCCTTCACACATGATGGCCGCCACGCCCGAGTCCCCGGCCAAGATGGCAGCCACGCCCGAGTCTCAGTACTTCTAGTAATGGCAGTCGCCATTTTGAGCATGTGGGCTGCACACTGTGCTCCAGAGACTTTTCCGGTCCACGAGTCTGCTCCTGAGGCTTCTCCTGGCCCTGAATTCACTCCAGTGGCCCCAGAGGCAGAGGCACGGCAGAATCTCCAGAGGAGGTCATCCACGAACTCTCTGCCTGTCCTGCCACGGGCAAGGAGGCCATCCACGAACTCTCTGCCTGTCCTGTCTCGGCCACGGAGGCTGCTCATTAAGTCACTGCCTGTCCTGTAACGGCCACGGAGGCCGCTCAGGAACTCACTATCTGTCCTGTCACGGCCAACTTGTCTGTCCATGTCCCTGCTCCACCATGGCTTCCAGCTCTGCGTGCACCGCCTGGCCACCCCGCTAGGCCTGCTCCACCATGGCTCCATACTTCTCTGGATCTGCTCCACGGCCCAGGTCCCCCTCTGTTCCATGATCTGTCACTGCTTCACGGCCCAGGTCCCCCTCTGCTTCATGGTCTGTCTCTGCTCCACAACCCAGGTCCCCCTCTGTTCCATGGTCTGACACTGCTCCACGGCCCAGGTCCCACTTTGCTCCATGGTCTGTTCCTCCTCCACTCCACCACCCTCCTGGAATTTTTTGGGGTTAGTTTGTTTGGGCGTCAGGTCATATTCAGATAAAGGTTTAAAAATAAAAAAATATACACATTCAAATAAAGATTTCAGAATGCAGGCTCATTAGTACATTAGTGCATTAAAGTGTCACTAATTAAACAAATATTTTCAGTTAATTGTCAGCCTCTTATATGTGTGCTCCTTATAAACAATTAGCGGATATGCATATAAACAGCCTTTTAATTAACAGAGTTAATATTCATGGCTGATAGTAAGGCATGTAAATATAAAATAAATCAAACTGGATGCAAGAACAGCTGTTACTTCTTGCCCAACATGTTAATGAAAGCAATAACCTCATGATTAAGGTGATTTACCTTTTTAAAAGCTCATTATTCTCAAAGGTTTCTAGAATGTTTCTGTTCCGAGGCAGATTGCCAGCAACAGCCATTTTATGATAGTTTCCTGCACATATTTGTTCATTAGGGAAAAGTGTCTTGTGGGAAAATAAAGTATGTTTGTTCTTTCCACTTCCCTTTGGTCATAATATTTTATCAGTAGAAAGCACTATACTAAGGTTAGTTTAATAGCTCCCTTGGTTGAAGAGCATTAAATATTTACACAATTTTTCTGCATATAATGGACAAAGAAATCAATATCATGGCTCTTTCATGGTTGACTGATATTGAGTGATTACATTTATATAGTATATGTGGGCATATAACTGATGGCTGCTTGCCATTATGTGGTACAATCTGTGTACAATCTATAACTAATAGTTTGTTTTTTGCAAAAAAAAAAAAAAAAAAAAAAACCTTAATATGTACCAGTTACCAGTTGTTTCATACTGATACTGAACTAAAGTGTAATTTGTTTCATTACATAATTGCTAGGCACTAACATTTCTTCCAGGAATGCATTCTAAACATTTAAGATAATTTACTGGCCTTTTAAAGTATCATGCACTATTTAATTTTTGTTTACATGTATATGAAAAAAGCAGCCAGAACATTCTGCTAAATATCTTTTTGTGTTTTACTTAAGAAAGAAAGTCAAGTATGAAAGTCTGCCCCCAAATGTACCATGAAAGCAATTGTATTTGCTGGTGCTTATGGCAAATGCACTCCATTTGCATGCATCTCTGGATAGGTGTTTATTTGATGTTGCAATTCACATTTTTGTAGGAGTGGTCAGTTGTTGTCATATTTAGAATATGTGTGGCAACATGTTTGCACAAGCTGAAAAAACTTGCGTCAGCAACAGTCAGTATTGCACCATTGGCCATACTTGCATAATTTTGGGCATTGGCAGGATAGAAAAGTGAATGTTAAGTTTATAAGTGGTGATGCAAAGTACACAACCAAGTGTTGTATTACAAATGTATAAAATGTTATATTTAGGTTCCAGTGTAATAGTATATAAACTATATATATATATATATATATATATATATATATATATATGTGTGTGTACATTGTGTATTACATTTTTGAGGTAAAGATGATGACATTCTAAGAAGATCAAGTCAAGCAGCCCAGGTGTCTGAGACATAAACCTTTTGTCTTCATGCACTTCCTGACTATAGGGCAGGGTCCCAAGTTAAAGGCGAATGCTAAGCTCAAGGCACAGCTGTGCCTTTGTCTCTGTAATAATGTGAAAGTATGGCAATACTGTCAGACTGACTGGATTAGCACCTATGCATTTGAATGACACTGTTATGCTGATGAGATCAAGGCTGGGAAAATGCTGGTGTCAGGCTGATTCCTGTACTTCATTTGCATGCTATGGGTTAGATTGTCTCCACCACTACTGAATGTATCCCTCCCCCTTGAATGGATATAAACGACATAGCATTACTGCTTTAGTTAGACTTGGATGACTGCAGTGACGCACAGCGAGTCCTCAATAAAGAGTAACTTCTGTATGGAAGATATCCCAACATCTCCTGGTCTCTGCTTCAATGAGGTTTTCAACACAAGTAACCAAGGCCTATTCATTGAGATTCATTTCTCAAATGAATCCGTATAGAGGAAGAGATGTATGATATAGTGATGTCAAAAAAGTCTGTCACCTCTTGTGAAAATGCTTCTATATCTTTTGCAATACATTTATAATCTATTTTTATATATATATATATATATATATATATATATATATATATATATATATATATATATATATATATATATATATTAGTTTTACATTTTTCAGAATTTAATTAAACTAAAATAGCCTGTTAGATCAAAACAAAATAGTTCCCTTTTATTGCGTAGTCTGCTAAGTACTTTGCCATGTAGCACAAATTTCACCATGAAGCGAAATAACACTGATATTTCCCATTAAAGAAAGAAATGATGGCCATGTTAATGTAGACAAATGAAAACATGGATTTGGCTTATGTGTTTTTTTATTCACAAACTATAACTTTGCTCCACTGATAAATATGGCGTATAAAGACAAGTGACTGAAAAAGATGACGTTAATGTGTAAATTTGTAAACCTTTGGGGGAGAAAATACTAAATGAATATACAAAGTAGAATAAGTTGTAACACACATTGTTTAAACATTCACACACATACTAGCATGTTAAAACATATTGTATTTGCTAGTTGCCATATCAGCACAATATAGAGAAACAATCGCACCAGAAAATAAATAAATAAAATAAAAACTAGCACAAGATACTAACTAGGTAAAAATTTCATTTGGGCAAGTGGGGCACATTGTAACACTTTGTTACAACATAACCTATTACCAGAACTATGATATTTCATTAAGTTAGTGGTGTAAATCTTTTTTTTTTCCTACTGAGAAACAGATGAAGAAAGAATAAGAGGACCTCAATGTTCAGAAATTGTTATTTCAAGAATTTTGAAGCATTCCTACTGGCTTGTGTCCTTGTGTTACAATGACCTGATGGAGTGCCCTTGATGGCTACCAGATAGTGTTGCCAGACTGGGCAGTTTTTAATTTGAGTGTGCGGGTAAAACTTGGCTTGGGTGGGTGGACAAAATTTGGGCTGGTTTGGCGTCTGTTTAGTAGTTTTCAATCATCTTAATTGTATGAGCTAATTGGTTAACAGACAAACCCAAGTGTGCATGTACTGCATCCAATCAATCTTCATCACGACGCTAAACACAGTCACAATCACACTGCAAAGACAACTGGTGCTGATGTTGACAGCCGCACTTATAGGCAGTGTTAATTTTCTTCTCTCTTTAGACCAAATCAATTAAGCTTATGAGAAATTTGAATCAAGGACTGAATTTGGAAAATCTTGAATAAATTATGACAATTTTCATTTTTGGGTGAACTTTCTCTTTAAGTGAAAAAGGAGCAACTTATAAAAATAGTATATATACAAATACAATAGAGATACAAATTAAACTCTTTTTTCAGATACAGTGGGTTTTACTTAACATGTATACATTTATTTAACATCTTTTGTTGGTTAACATTAATGACAGATAGGTATTTAATTTGGAATGCTGTCCTTTTAAGACGGAAGGCATGCATGAAATACTGACACACGTTCAGTTTACACCCACCTGTTCACGTTCACTTAATCCATAACCTACTGTATTTACGTGAGATACTCTACACGATAAACATTTGGACTGATGTGTGTGTATTTGAGCGCTGAGAACGAAATGATCGCGCGCTGTATATGAGAACTGAGGAAGTGGAGCGTGCGCGCGCGCGCGACAGAGAGAACACTTCTATCAGCGTGATTTCGCCTATCCCGCCTTCACCAACTTTAAGTTAATCGACAACGAATTGTGACTCCCGGGAAAAACGGGACGTCTGTTTACCTTATCCATACCCCTTCGGGTGCTGAGGCCATTGTTTCAGATCGCTAGTTCGCGTTTTTGTAGTCTATCCATCCACTGCGGCTGCTATACTGACTAGATATGCAAACGCCCCTTATCCGATCGCTATCCAATGACAGGGACGCACATTTTGAATGACAAAAGCCTATAGGATGCATTTTGAATGTCTGTTAGTCCTCAAATAACATTATAGTCCAGTCTCCTCTAGTTAACGAAAACGCGGCATAAATTTCGTCATAATTTCGTCATCAGATATTATTTTTAGCTCGTCAACGTCTCGTCTTCGTCACAGAAAAAATGTTCGTTAACGAATATTTTTCGGCGTCGTCTTCGTTAACGAAATTAACACTGCTTATAGCCGATCACTAGGGATCAGCAGACGCGATGAGTCATGAGTGATGGGTTTTTAGCATGATAACGGTTCAGATTTTTAATGTATAACTGAATTATGATATTTGAAAGTCTAACTGTATATTCAAGTGATCACAATCCCTAAATATAATTAAGTTACACGGTAAAGAGTGACTCAAGTCTCAAAATGTGAATTACACCTGAGAAGGGAGATGACACAAAGTCTCTATTCTAATATCCCTGCATCTCTGAAATCAGATCACAGTTGAATAAATTAATCATAATTTAAACTAAATATATAGTTCTATATGATCCGGTCTTTTATCTTTTAAACGGTCCAGATTGGTATATCCTTGAAAGCTGACTTGATTAGTTTTGACAGTAAAAAGTTCTGTAGGCTATTATGTTCTACAATATACTTCACGGAAGACTTCCTCTATAGTTCTGTCCAAAGGTAAAGTGCAACACAAAGGATTATCATACAGGAGGCTATGTACGTATCAATGAATGACACAGTTTTGAACATCATTGTGTGAGCATGAACAAATGTAAAACACCTGCCAATTACTTTGATTTTTTTGATCACTTATATTGGGTACTTTTTGCATTTAAATTGGCTTTTTCTGACTGTTGACACTGAAAATGTTGCTTGTGTGTTTTTAGGAGTGTATCAGTTAATTTCTTGATTGCCGTGTTTGCTTACATATTTTAATAATATTTGGTAATTCTCTTTAATGTAGCCTATTTGTCCTGTGTACCTGGGAAATTTATTTTGTTTTGTCATCATTATTTTGTTTAAGGAGTTAAAATGGTCCTTATCAACCTTGATTGATATGGTAATAACATTCTATCACATCATTTTAACAGTTAAAGTTTTGGACAGTTTTTTGTTGGAGTGGGTGGGTTTTTGTGAGAGTTTGGGCTGGAAAACGTCCATCCTATCTGGCAACACTGCTACCAGAGCGCATTCGCCCCAGACTCTTGCCATTCCATCAAGGCCTACTACACCCCCCATAATCGTTTGCCCTGTGTCATCACCGATTGTCCACAGGTGTTACTCATTAGACTCATTAGTCCTGTCTATAAAAGCCTGGTTCACTATGACATTTATTGTGATGTTTTGTAAGTGTTACACTGCATCTCTGAGTATTTGTCTTGATTCGGTGTACCTTGGTTTTTAGGGCTCTTTGCCTTTTTCTTGGATTAGCTAGTGGTGGGTAGATCAAGGCTTCGTGAAGCAATGAAAAAAGTTTAAGCAAATGTGCCATATTGTGTTGAGGCTTCGAATCAATCCGACACCCGTCTCAACAGTGTCACTTGCAGGTGTGGATCTGAAACAACCTTGACAACGAGCCATTAAAAAATGTGTTGTTTTTATTAGGGCCCGAGCACCGATGGTGTGAGGACCCTCTTGTATCTTCTTCTTCTTCTTCTTCTTCTTCTTCTTCTTCTTCTTCTTCTTCTTCTTCTTCTTCTTCTTCTTCTTCTTCTTCTTCTTCTTCTTCTTCTTCTTCTTCTTCTTCTTCTTCTTCTCTTCTTCTTCTTCTTCTTCTTCTTCCTTCTTCTGTCTTTATTCTTCTTCTCTCTTCTTCTTCTTCTTCTTCTCTCCCTCCTCCTCCTCCTCCCTTCCTCCTCCTTCTCCTTCTTCTTCTTCTTCTCCTTCTCCTTCTCCTTCTCCTTCTCCTTCTCCTCCTTCTCCAAAATGAATCGCATTTTTGAGGGCCTAAACATGCTCGAAAACTCCGGAAACTTTGCACACGCGTCAGACCTGGTGAAAATTTACGGCTGATATAGGTTTCAGAAGTGGGTGTGGCAAAATGGCTCGACAGCGCCACCTATCGTAAAAAAATCAACAGCCCTTGAGCTGTGTTTCACGTACATGCATGAAAATTGGCACACATATGTAAAGCATCAGTACCTACAAAAAAGATACTTGGAGCAATATCCGAATCCCAACAGGAAGTCGGTTATTTTTAATTTTATGAGCAAATTTTGCATCATTTTTGTCATTTGCATGCCTTGTATTTTAACGAACTCCTCCTAGAGATTTATTCAGATCAACACCAAATTTGGTATGCCTAATCTAAAGGCCTTTGCGATGTTAAATTGCGAAGATCTTGAGTTTTTGTTTAAGGGCGTGTCCGTGGCGGCCTGACGAATTTTGATGATTCGCCATGAAAAATGAAGTTGCTATAACTCAGACATACAATGTCCAATCTGCCACAAACTTCACACATGTTTGATAAGACTCCTGACCTGAACAGATTGACATGCCCATATTAAGTTATAGTCATAGCGCCACCTACTGGCAACAGGAAGTGACATATTTTACGCTGTAACAAACTACCCCGAGAAATTTTATGACATCAATTGTTTTTTTTCAGTCACTCTATTCTAAAGGCCTGTGCGATGTTAAATTGTGAAGATCTTGAGTTTTCGTTAAAGGGTGTGTCCATGGCGCCGTGACAAAGTTTGATGTCTCGCCATGGGAATAAAAGTTATTGTAACTCAGGCATAAAATGTCCGATCTTGCCCAAACTTCACATGTTTGATAAGATTCCTGGCCTGAACACATCTGAAGGCCAATATTCCATCGGGTGTGGCAAAATGCCTCGATAGCGCCACCTATACACTTTCAACGGAGTGCGCCTTGAGCTACGTTTCACGTAGATGTACAAAAATCAGTACACACATGTAACACACCAATACCTACAAAAAAGTCTCTTGGTATGACATTCGAATCCCAACAGGAAGTCGGTTATTTTGAATTTTCTATGCAAAATTTGTGTAGTTTTTGCCATTTTCAGGGGTTGTACTTTAACGAACTCCTCCTAGAGATTTATTCAGATCAACACCAAACTTTGTCAGTGTAATCTAAAGGCCTTTGCAATCTTAAATTGTGAAGATCTTGAGGTTTCGTTGAAGGGCGTGTCTCTGGCAGCCTTACAAATATCGATGTTTCGCCATGAGAAAGGAAGTTGTTATAACTCAGACATACAATGTCCAATCTGCCCCAAACTTCACATGTTTGAGAAGACTCATGACCTGAATATATCTACATGCCAATATTCAGATATCGCTATAGCGCCACCTGCTGGCAACAGGAAGTGACATGTTTTACGCCGTAAGAAACTACTCCTAGAACTTTTATGACATTTTATATTTTTTTTTGGTCAGTCTAATCTACAGGCCTTTGCGATGTTAAATTGTGAACATCTTGAGGTTTCATTAAAGGGTGTGGCCATGGCGCCGTGACAAAGTTTGATGTCTCGTCATGGGAATAGAAGTTGTTGTAACTCAGGCATAAGATGTCCGATCTTCCCCAAACTTCACATGTTCGAAAAGAGTCTTGGCCTGAACACATCTGAAGGTCATTATTCCACTATAATCATAGCGCCACCTGCTGACAACAGAAAATGGCTTGTTTTACACTAACTTAAACATGCAATGTCCAATCTGCACCAAAGTTCAGATATTTGATAAGAGTCATGGCCTGAAGATATCTAAAGGCCAATGTTCAGTTATAATCATAGCGCCACCTGTTGGCAATAGGACACAACATGCATTATACTAACTCAAACATTCCATGTTCAATCTGCACTAAATTTCATATGCTTGATAAAAGTGCTGGACTGAAGAAATCTTCATGACAAAATCGAGTTATAGTCATAGCACCACCAGCTGGCAGCAGGAAGATTGGCACATATAAATGACTTTGACATATTTCTCTTATATTTACCGCATTAAAAGCATATTTCTCGGCGTTCGCTGTTTTACAAAAGCCACCCGGTGGTGGTGAGCCCGGGTGCGAGGGCCCGTTCATCGCTGCTTGCAGCTTTAATTATTGTTGTATTTTTATGTGAAGCTTGTAATCTGTAGGCTTCTCACTGTGCATAATGTTATTTCGGTCATGAAAAATAAATATTAATAAAAGAAATCAAGGCACAATGTCTCACTTTTTTTTTTTTTTGAGATTTTTATTCAAAAATATTAATTTCTCTGCTGTGGAAGGACTTAGCCTACTTCTTTTTTTTTTTTTTTTTTTTTTTTTTTCAGATAATTTCTCCAGCCTTTGAAAAAATCCTCTCACAAGGGACACTTGTTGCTGGCATGCAAAGATATTTTTTAGCAAGGACATAGAAATGAGGAAAGATTACTGTTTTCTCTTTCCAGTAAATTAGGGGATCATGAGTTCTGCGCAAAAACGCATCATGGAGGTATTTTTTCACTTCCACTGTGGCATCAGCTGTAGCATTGTATATCATCTGGGTTTCATGGATACGATTATCAAAAAGTTCCCATAAACTGTCCTGTGTTTCTACTGGTGTTGATGTTGATGTTGATGGTGATTATGATGATGATGATGGGCCTGATGTTGACATTTGTGGCTCTGAATAAAAATGAAAACAGCAATTAGTAACAAATCCTACACTGACGGCATATATGAAGTATATATTATATGAATCAGATTACATAACAACATAGACTGAAACTGCTCACCAGGGGTGTATTCCAGAAAGCAGGGTTAACTTACCGTGAACTAAACCCTGAACTCTCGGTTGATTAACCCCAAACCTTGCTTACTCGAGGTATGTGGTTACAAAAATGCGTCCGGGAGTAAGTTCATTCAACTCAGAGTATGTTCCTGGTTAAGATTCAAGACATTCTCAACAGAGCGACGAATCGACGAGTCACTATGGAAACGGACGCTAAGAAAAAGCGTGCCAAGCTTTTTCTTTCTTCTTCTTTTGTTCATTAGTTGTTTACATGCTTAGTGCATATCGCCACCTAATTGATGACCGTGATTTTTTTCCCATGTAATCTTTAATCCTTGAGAATGTGAATTATATTTTTTGTTTTATGCTAATTATATATTAAGTCATATCAGATATGTATTTTGATTTAGAATTTAGACATTATAGAAAATCCATGTGTGAGATAATATAACATGTAATAAATAAAATAAATAAATATTTATAAGTTAAACATTACCTTGTCATAGTGTTTTATAATTTATATACAGATAACTCTTATATATGGCAATAAAAGAAATAATCATATTAGAATAATGTTACTTTATTTATTACTTATATTAGTGCTTCCTCATTAACATATCAAAAATATATATATATAATAAGCTATATTACATATTGTAATATTATATAATGCTGTGCGCTATCTGTCACGCCCACTGAAGGCTCGCTGAAGTGAACTAACCCTGGAACATAACCTGCTCCGGAGCAGGTTAAGTTCAGAGAGTGAGTTGCTATGACTACTAACATACCCTGAAAGTTACCTCCATTTTTGGAACCGAAAGTTGAGATTATCCACTTACTTACTCTTAAACATACCCGGGTATGTCACATAACCTGCTTTCTGGAATACCCCCCTGTTACGGCCCCAAAGGCCATTGTCAACCTCTCTGCACTCTCTGTTGCAGCCCTGCCATAGTGGTCTCCTGTCTCATCTGCTTCACTTTTTTGGCGATGTTATAATCACCTGCTGGAGTGCCCTTAATGGCGTACCAGAGGACACTCCCCCATTCCATTCCATCAAGGCCTACAACCCCCATAATCATCTGCCGTGTGTCATCACTGGTTGTCCACAGGTGTTACTCATTAGTCTCATTAGCTCTGAGTATAAAATACTGGGTCATGCTGTCATTCACTGCAAGGTTTTGTAAGTGTTACACTGCCTCTCTGAGCATTTATCCTGATTCTATGTACATTTCTTGGATTACCCCTGTTGCCTGTGTTTCCTGCCTTGTTTGTTCATGATTAATTGCCTGTTTTAACCCTTGCCAGCTGTTTGGTTATGATTCTGGACTGTCTCAGACCAGTTCCATAACACTTTGGCCCTGTCCACACGGAAACACGTTTCGTTGTATACACAAATTTTGTATCGTAAATTTAGGCGTTTTGTCCACACGGATCTGGCGTTTTGGGAGAGTGAAACAGATAATTTTTGAAACCGGGTCCCAGAGTGGATAAATTTGAAAACGTTCGTTTTGGTGTGGACAGTGAATCCGTATATTTTCTGAAATGATGACGTCATCAGCCCACGTCTCGCCTCTAGTCAGACGTCAGGTAACAGCAACAAAAACATGAACAAACACTTTTTATTAACTAACATTAATACAGATTAATAAATGTATTGTTCCGTGTTTGTTTGTATACCGCGCACAAGGTTTATGTGCATAGTCCAAGACTTTTTCTCCACTTTAAGTGGTAATACTGGTCTGGCATGTATAATACATCGTTTTTTTGGTTTCGTGTGGATGCAGATATTTCTTGAGACGAGAAAAAAAAAAAAGATTGGATACGGAAAGCTCTGGCTTCTTGTGGACGTAGCCTTTGTCTCCTGTCCTGAGAGCTGTATGTGTGTGTTGTGGTCACCGTTCTTTTTTTTTTTTTGCCTGAATGTGTTTCCTCATGTGTTTGTCCATATTGTTATACCATATGTTTATGTTGCGGTGTTTTCATTCAAAGGTTTTTTTTTTGTTTGTTTGTTTTTTTTAATTTTCAAAAATGCACTTATTTTATATGAAAGAGTTTGTTTGTTTTTTTATCTTAGTGACGAAACATTTAAGTGTGTTTTGTTTTGTTTTTTTTCTAATTAGATAACCTTTTATTCTGTTATATGGTCATGTTACAATGTACCCCAATGTATGTTAACATTCCACTTAATGTGGTGAAAAAAAGAACCCTTAGTGAATTTCAACAAACTAAGAAAGTCAAAAAGTGTTATGTTGTGCCCCCCTCTCTCCCCTTCTTCAGTACCTAACAATCATAGGAATGGGAACCAAACTAATAACTGCTACATGAATTATTTAAAAGACAGGTTTGTACTGTGTATTAGCTTACAGTAAATCTTTGGGCTAATTCTAGTTGTTAAGGCAGAGTACAAATATCTAATATCTTTTTGGAGACCACTTCCTGTGAATGAAATGATAACTTTCATTATTTCAAATCTAGGATGGTACATTGTTGGCAGACAATACCTCAATGGGGAAAACACTGTGTGCTAGAAGTTAAAAGGATAAAAGCTTGACAAACAGGAAAACCAAGAGATTAAATAGATAAGACAATATCAAGGTTTCCAGACACCTGCAGATTTGGTCATGGTAAATATAGGTCTACCCACACATAAAATATGACACAATTCAATAGCATATAAAACTGTAAATTTGGAGCTTCATAACCACCCTTGTTCTTGTTGTTTTGAAAGTCGGTATTTTAGTCTGACTCAAATGCATTTTTATTGCGAGGTCATTTACAGAATTTACAGAAGGTCTTGGAGATGTTTTTTTCTCACAGTTAGTTCATAAAGACAAGAAGTACCTTTGGTTCAGTTGTACCCCATTTCAGACTAGATTGTTTTCAAAGATACCATTCTACAAAAATTAGTTCAGCTCCTCAGGTTATTCCTATTCCTTTTTTTTTTTTTTTTTTTTTACAACTGATAACTGATACCTTGCTAGCAGTTATCAGTAGCAGAACAGGTCAACATTAAAATAACCTACAGTTCATCAGTAAATCACAGATAATTAATACTGAGTTCAAATTAGGAATAGATTATCTCTGAACTGTTTAACAACAGCTCACATGTACAACTGTGCAAGTCAGTAAATAATTGAATAACTCACTTATTCACATATAATAGTGTGTAAATATGAATAGGTCAGATGTTTAATTATTGCAATCCTGAAACCTAAGATCAAAATAATGCTTGCTAATTTTTATTGTTCCTTTCAGGCCTATGAGTTAGCCACGTACTTGCGGCATTTGACAAGCAGTCTGTCTTTTGAATTTAATAGGAAAAGATGAACTTGTTAATATAGGCAACTGAAAACACTGCTGTGTGATTAAAATTGTCGTACTTACTCTATATTATGCACTAAAAGTATCTACAAACTAGAAATATCTTAGTATATTACATTCTGTATAGGCTACTACGAATTCTGAGTATGGGTCACCATACTTGGCTGCAGGGGCATGTCTAGAGCATTTTAAGTGGGGTGGCCAGTCTGGGGCACTGGCTCAAAAGAGGGTGGCCGGGGGTGGGGTCGGGGGTGGTTATGGTTTGCGGCACAATGTATGTTAAAATACATTGTGTATACACTCACTAAACAAAGAGTGACAGCTTTTTTAGTGGTAATGAGCACTCTTTGCAAGCTTTCTCGTCTATGATCCATTTAAAATGTAGAACTTTGTTTTTCAGCCACACACACGTTGCAAAGTTTCGGGAATGACATCTGCATATTTATGTGGGATTCACTCTCGAAGTAGCAGTGATTGACACAATGATGACCAAAGCAATAGACGGGATGTGAAAATGGGCATTAAGGGGTGGCCAGCCAAATTTCAGTGGGGGCCGGTGCCACCCCTGGCCACCACGTAGACACACGCCTCTGCTTGGCTGTATGTCACATCACATGGGCACTTTTCTAATTCTTATCTTAGCACATGGATTGTATTTAAAAATGGGGATTATCTTATTGAGTTACTAATTGTGCTGCCAAATGCAATTGTTGCCTCCATAAGTTTGCCTAAACAGCATAAACAACAACATGATAACACTTATAATGATAATACATGTATGTATGTACAGGAAATGTACAGGAAGCTAATTAATGTTGAAAGGAGCTAGTGAAGTGAAATTCTTACACTTAAACATAGACTTTGTTCTTCCGATTAGAGAACTACACATCATTTTCCCAAACTGATGCGTGTTATATACTGCCATCTAGTGGAGAAATAGCAGGACAAATAATCCTTTGTCCCGAAGGCTACACCTCAAATTAGTGTTAAAAAAAAAAAAATCTTGTTTAGTTGTATCTATTATAAGGGTTTTTGTTTACATAATATCTGTGTGTACTGTGTATATGTATTAAGTATATATACATACACATGCATACACCTATATGTTTTGAAAAAAACAACAACATATATTTACATGTATATATTTATATTCATATAATTTATATTATATATAAATACATTTCATATACAAACATAACATATTTTCTTAAATATATACATGTGTGTGTGTATTTATATATACATGATAAATATGCACAGTAAACACACATATATTATGTAAACAAAAACTTTTATTTTGGATGCGATTAATCACGATTAATCATCTGACAGCATTACTTAAAATTGTAGTACATGGATAAGCATGTACTAATACCAAAATTAAATGATGAAACTAATGATGAGTTAAGGTATGTGCTAATCCAGAACAAATCACAACTAAGACATACAGGTCCTTCTAAAAAAATTAGCATATTGTGATAAAAGTTCATTATTTTCCATAATGTAATGATAAAAATTAAACTTTCATATATTTTAGATTCATTGCACACCAACTGAAATATTTCAGGACTTTTATTGTTTTAATTCTGATGATTTTGGCATACAGCTCATGAAAACCCAAAATTCCTATCTCAAAAAATTATATTTCATCCGACCAAAAAAAGAAAAGTGTTTTTAATACAAAAAAAAGTCAACCTTCAAATAATTATGTTCAGTTATGCACTCAATACTTGGTCTGGAATCCTTTTGCAGAAATGACTGCTTCAATGCAGCGTGGCATGGAGGCAATCAGCCTGTGGCACTGCTGAGGTGTTATGGAGGCCCAGGATGCTTCGATAGCGGCCTTAAGCTCATCCAGAGTGTTGGGTCTTGCGTCTCTCAACTTTCTCTTCATAATATCCCACAGATTCTCTATGGGGTTCAGGTCAGGAGAGTTGGCAGGCCAACTGAGCACAGTAATACCATGGTCAGTAAACCATTTAACAGTGGTTTTGGCACTGTGAGCAGGTGCCAGGTCGTGCTGAAAAACGAAATCTTCATCTCCATAAAGCTTTTCAGCAGATGGAAGCATGAAGTGCTCCAAAATCTCCTGATAGCTAGCTGCATTGACCCTGCCCTTGATAAAACACAGTGGACCAACACCAGCAGCTGACATGGCACCCCAGACCATCACTGACTGTGGGTACTTGACACTGGACTTCAGGCATTTTGGCATTTCCTTCTCCCCAGTCTTCCTCCAGACTCTGGCACCTTGATTTCCGAATGACATGCAAAATTTGCTTTTCATCCGAAAAAAGTACTTTGGACCACTGAGCAACAGTCCAGTGCTGCTTCTCTGTAGCCCATTTCCTGCACACGCCTGTGCACGGTGGCTCTGGATGTTTCTACTCCAGACTCAGTCCACTGCTTCCGCAGGTCCCCCAAGGTCTGTAATCGTTCCTTCTCCACAATCTTCCTCAGGGTCCGGTCACCTCTTCTCGTTGTGCAGCGTTTTTTGCCACACTTTTTCCTTCCCACAGACTTCCCACTGAGGTGCCTTGATACAGCACTCTGGGAACAGCCTATTCGTTCAGAAATTTCTTTCTGTGTCTTACCCTCTCGCTTGAGGGTGTCAATGATGGCCTTCTGGACAGCAGTCAGGTCGGCAGTCTTACCCATGATTGCGGTTTTGAGTAATGAACCAGGCTGGGAGTTTTTAAAAGCCTCAGGAATCTTTTGCAGGTGTTTAGAGTTAATTAGTTGATTCAGATGATTAGGTTAATAGCTCGTTTAGAGAACCTTTTCATTTCATGCTAATTTTTTGAGATAAATTTTTGGGTTTTCATGAGCTGTATGCCAAAATCATCAGTATTAAAACAATAAAAGACCTGAAATATTTCAGTTGGTGTGCAATGAATCTAAAATATATGAAAGTTTAATTTTTATCATTACATTATGGAAAATAATGAACTTTTATCACAATATGCTAATTTTTTGAGAAGGACCTGTAAGTAATATGAATTCACGTGTGAATAATGACCACCTTCATCTTCACCTTCTGTTAAATTTCTAAATATATAGACAATATTTCAACATTATAAAATACATTAAAATCAGTATTTGTCATTGTTTGAGGTGGTTTGAGGTTTTCATGATTTTGCAATAATGACACACATTTGTAAAAATAACACATAATTTGCCACTAAAACAAGTCTTGGAGTCAGATTGTAGTCAAATTTATTTCAATAAATCAAATGGGAAAACAATAACAACAACAACATCAAAACTTTAGAATAAGAAATTGTAAAAACTCCACACCCACAATGGGATGTATGGACGCCTATGATAAGTATTATGAAATCATATCATGTTTTTATTATTATTATTATTATTGTTATTATTTATTGTTTAATTAATAAATGAATCAATAATCCAAACACATCATATGAAGGATTAAATAAGATTAAATGTGATGATTAATAGGCTATGTAAGATTTAAAAGATTTTACATTTCTCTTCAGCCAGGCATGTCAAATCTTTCTGAAATCATATTCTATAAAAGTTACAGTTAAGTAATTATTTGGTAAAGAAATTAATAAACTAATTTTAGTCAGTCAGCCTAAAATTTTTCATGCAAGTGCATGGTTTTCTGTGGTAGACAGGACAAAGTGCATGCTGGTAGGCTACTGCTTTTAATAGCAGTTTGAATAGAATAGGGGGCAATGAAACTGGAAAATGTAGATATTGTAAACAGGAGAAAAATGTAGAACATGTTATAATGAAATGTCCAAGATCCAGCAAGGAAATAAATATATGATTGATGACCTTAAGGAAAATAAAGAGACATTTGATTTGATAAACATTTTGGGGGGAAAATCAAATGTTAAAAACTTTAAATTTTAATGCGGTGTTTAAAGGACACTGGTTTATATAATAGAATTTACTGAATTCAAGGGTATAGATTATGAGCCCGAACCACACTCCTAATCAGTTGGTGGTGGTAATGCATCTAAAAGTTGTATGCCATCCGCCATTAAACCCCAAGAAGAAGCGCATCTTCTTCTTCTTCTTCTTCTTCTTCTTCTTCTTCTTCTTCTTCTTCTTCTTCTTCTTCTTCAAAATGAATCGCATTTTTGAGGGCCTAAACATGCTCAAAAAGTCATGAAACTTTGCACACGCATCAGACCTGGTGAAAATTTACGTCTGATATAAGTTTCAGAAGAGGGTGTGGCAAAATGGCTCAACAGCGCCACCTATTCTAAAAAAGTCAACAGCCCTCGAGCTATGTTTCACGTACATGCACGAAAAAAAAGACTCTTGGAGCAATATCCAAAACCCAACAGGAGGTCGGTTATTTTTAATTTTATGAGCAAATTTTGCTTCATTTTTGTCATTTGCATGCATTGTATTTTAACAAACTCCAACACCAAATTTGGTATGCCTAATCTAAAGGCCTTTGCCATGTTAAATTGCGAAGATCTTGAGTTTTTATTGAAGGGCGTGTCCGTGGCAGCCTGACGAATTTCGATGTTTCGCCATGAAAAATTAAGTTGCTATAACTCAGACATACAATGTCCAATCTGCCACAAATTTCTCATGTTTGATAAGACTCTTGACCTGAACAGATCAACATGCCCATATTCACTTATAGTCATAGCGCCACCTACTGGCAACAGGAATTGACATATTTTACGCTGTAACGAACTACGAGCCTGTCCTCCAACAAAAAACGACCATATAGGTCGTTTGTGCAAGCACCTTATTATGACCTATATTTACGTTTTAAAGTTAAGCGGCCTCTAGAGGGGGTAAAAATAATGACAGTATCGCGTTGCGTCTGTCATCATGAAATGACGTATAACGTCATTACCAATCAAAATGCACGTTTATTTAAATGCAATGTGTGGACTTTTTACACCGATCTCACAGTAATTCGTACATATTTTACTAGGTGGCTTATTCGTTCGAATGACCACACCTAACCCCACCCCCTAAACCTAACCCTCACAGAAATCATGCTAAATTATGATTTATTGAGCATATACATTTACGTGCATGTCCGTTCTCTAGGATCGAACCCATGATAGCATGATTGCATATCAAGGTATAACGCAATAATCTACCAACTGAGCTACACGAAACACAAATCACAGTGCAAATAAAAGAGTACAAAACATTAATATGAAAACGACCTTTTGCCGATAGGGGCGCAATTGTAGTATACGCTCTGATGGGTCATATTTCAGGGATTTGGACAAACGACCTATACAAGCGTATTAGTTGGTGGACAGGTTGCGAACTACTCCTAGAAATGTTTTGACATCAATTATTTTTTTTCGGTAAGTCTAATCTAAAGGCCTGTGCGATGTTAAATTATGAAGATCTTGAGTTTTCATTAAAGGGCGTGTCCATGGCGATGTGACAAAGCTCGATGTCTCGAGTTGTTGTAACTCAGGCATAAAATGTCTGAACTTGCCCAAACTTCACATGTTTGATAAGAGTCCTGGCCTGAACACATCTGAAAGCCAATATTCCATCAGGTGTGGCAAAATGGCTCGATAGCACCACCCATACACTTTCAACGGAGTGTGCCTCGAGCTACATTTCATTTACATGTACAAAAATTGGTACACACATGTAAAACACCAATACCTACAAAAAAGTATATTGGAACGAAATTCGAATCCCAACAGGAAGTCGGTTATTTTGAATTTTCTCTGTAAAATTTGTGTCGTTTTTGCTATTTTCAGGGTTTGTACTTTAACAAACTGCTCCTAGAGATTTATTCAGATCAACACCAAACTTGGTCTGGTTTGTGCATTGTAAATCACAGAAAGTCTACAAAATATATTGTCTCCCAAAAACTCTGGTGTTTTTTGTCATGTCCGTAATTCGAGTGTATTTCCCAAATCTAAAATAGCCTATAAAACATGTTCATAGACGGATACTTTACTGGTGTCTGGACTCTGTTTGGGATATAGAAAAACATAAAGAGATGGTTCAATTTATTAGTAATGAATAGGCTACATTCTGTGAGAATTTATATTTCACAATCTAAAAAATATTGTATGGACGCAACAAAATAAAATTCACACAACAGTTTGCATCTTTTTTTTTTTTTGAGTTAAGGCAACTTCTTCTGAAATTAAATAACTAATAAACTATATTGTGCTATACAGCAGTCAACATTTGAAGTGGATCAAAACCTTTCTTCAAAGTTGTCCTATAACCAAAATGACTTTGCCTAAACCTGCTAAAGTTTGAAACCCTCATAAGACACTGTCCATATGAAATAGCAAGAGATTCACACCTTTATATCAACCCCCACAAGCTATACAGAACTATCCCCCCAAAAAAACAACCCCCTCCAGCTGAACTGAATTCGGTCTGTTTTTTGGTTGCAAGGAACGGTGTGTTTTCATGTTACTGTGTTGAAATATGCTGTCTGCACTCACATCAGCCATACTCTTTTTATTCACTTTTTTTCTCGCAGCCCATATTATTATTTTTCACCAGACCATAATAATAACAAATTATCAATTGCTAATTAATCATGCTTTTTTTGTGAAAATCATTGTTATTTGTGAACGTAGGCATTTGACCCAGCGGAATCCTCTGCCAGCGCGACTCACGCTAACTGCACCCTTCACCGTCCGCGGTTTGATTTTACAAAATTAGTTTGAGGCGAATGCAACTACCGATCACTACACTACTGTAGGCAATTCTTAAACTTGGACTCATTATATTGAAGTACAAATCCAAACACCAGAAGCAACTTACACTCTCTAAGTGTTCTTTCATTGAAAAGTATCCATTTTATTTATTCACAGCTATATGTTTGAAATAATATTTTTGTTCAAAACTTTAAGTGCCATTGTTTAAAAAAAATGCTTTATTGACTAACGTTTCATCGACCTTCAGTTGTTATGCTTTAAAATTCCATGCCATTTGTAATTTCATAGTATTTTCACCTCCTAAATTACTACAAATATTTGGATCGTCCCTTATTCTGTCCCTTATTTTCTTAAAGAATAAACACTTATTTTCTACGCGAATAAACATTATAAATAAAGAATAAAAGAAATAATCTCAATTAGCCCTTATTTTCCATTTCTATAATTGGCAACTCTAATGATGATGTAATTATCTTTTGACTCCCCTTACAGTGGCACCTTCCTCAAAAAAAAAAAATAAATAAATAAATCAAAAAATACAATACCTCAGTTGTAGGAGATATGCGAGCGAAGAATAGATTTTAAAAAGAAAAAAGTGGGTGCATGGTTTCCGCAATGGAAAACGAATACAGCTCGTAAAAAATGATATGTTGAAAAACATATGCACAGTGCATGTTAAATAGTCTAAATGAACTTGTATCTCATATAGTAGGCCTATCCAAATACCCTGATTGCATGTTAGCATAAAACTAACAATATAATTTTTTGTTTGTTTGTTTGTTTGTTTGTTTAAATTAACAATTCCTTTATAAATTGGGACAGCAACATTTATATTAAAAAATTTTAAATTGTCCACAGCTGAGCAACACTGGAGGCAGGTTCTGCGCCCAAGCGCACAAAGTGAATGTTTATGCAAAAAGTAATTTTCAGTTGCAATGGGAAAAAAACAAAACAAAAAAACAAACAAACAAACAAAAAAAAACTAGATACAATCATCTTTCTCTTTCAGAAACTTGTAAATAGTTAACAACATTGCCTAGATTAGGCCCAGACTCTGTTCCTAAGTATATCATGTAAATTTGTTAACCCACAGTAACAAATTTTAACCGTTTAATCACCTATTTTCGTTTGCTGCGTGTTTTTTTAAAAAACACGCTAAAAAATAAAGTTTGTGAGAGGAAAAAAAATAAGTCATGTTTAAAGTCACATTTTATTACATTCAGAAATAATAATGGCAGGCCTAATAATGTTATGATGTACCAACAGGATATTTTTAGTTCCCTTCACTTTACAACAAATAGCCTACGTTAAATTTAACAAATTTATCAGAACACAACAAGAATTAAAAATATATAATTCAAATGGATAAATATAGTTGGGCTTACCTCTCTCATTCGGGACAAATCCTAACATTTCCATATTTGTGATGTTGCCCATTTGAAGCGTAACTATTATTCATCAGAATCAGAATCAGAAAGAGCTTTATTGCCAAGTATGCTTACGTATACAAGGAATTTGTTTTAGTGACATAAGCTTCCAGTACACAGAGAAAACAACAAAACAAAAAACAAAAACAAAAAACAAATTGCAAAAAAATAAATTGTATGAACAGTTGTGCTATAGATGATAATGGAATAGAATAGAGTAAGATGCAGAGATGTACTTGGATGGAGGGGTAACAAATAAATATAAGAATATTGCATATTTTTTTGCATAAGTGGGGAACATTTAACTGTTCATGAGGTAGATTGCCTGGGGGAAGAAACTGTTCTTGTGCCTGACTGTCCTGGTATTTGCGGCTCTGAAGCGCCGGCCAGATGGCAAAAGTTCAAAAAGGGGGTAACTTAGATGAGAGGGATCCAGAGTGATTTTCTGAGCCCTTTTCCTCACTCTGGATGTATACAGTTCTTGAAGGGTGGGCAGGGGGTGCACCAATAATCCTTTCAGCAGTCCGAACCGTTCTCTGTAGTCTTCTGATGTCTGATTTTGTAGCTGAACCAAACCAGACAGTTATTGAAGTGCACAGGACAGACTCAATGACGGCTGAGTAGAACTGTTTCAGCAGCTCCTGTGGCAGGTTAAATTACCCCACCTGGCGAAGGAAGTACAACATTTGTTGGGCCTTTTTAACAATGGAGTCAATGTGATTGTCCCACTTCAGGTCCACAGTGCTGTTCATGATGGTGAGTGGGGGAGTGCAGGGGGGTTTCTCCTGAAGTCCACAATCATCTCCACTGTTTTGAGAGTGTTCAGCTCCAGGTTGTTAAGACTGCACCAGACAGCCAGCTGCTCAACCTCTTGTCTGTAAGCAGACTCTTCACCATCCTGGATGAGACCAATGACTATAGTGTCGTCTGCAAATTTCAGGAGCTTTGGAGGTGCAGTCGTTGTTGTATCTGTCAGAAAGCTGGTGATCCACTGACAGATAGAGCTAGGAACAGAGAGCTGGGTCAGTTTGGTCTGGAGGGCTGTTGGGATGATGGTGTTGAAAGCCGAACTAAAGTCCACAAACAGGATCCTCACATAAGTCCCTGTTTTGTCCAGATGTTGCATGATGAAGTGCAATCCCAAGTCGATTGCATCATCCACGGACCTGTTTGCTCGGTAAGCAAACTGAAGGGGGTCCAGTAAGGGTCCAGTGATGTCCTTCAGATAAGCCAGAACCAGTTTTTCAAATGACTTCATGACGACAGATGTTAGAGCCACAGGTCTGTAGTCGTTAAGTCCTGTTATCTTGGGTTTCTTTGGAACGGGGATGATGGTGGAGCATTTGAAGCAGGAAGGCACTTCACACAACTCCAGAGATCAGTTGAAGATCTGTGAAAAGATGGGGGTCAATTGGTCAGCACAGGTTCTCAGACAGGCTGGTGTAACACCATCTGGGCCTGGTGCTTTTCTTCCTTTTTTCTTCCTGAATACCTGGCGCACATGGTTTTCACTAATTTGAAGTGGGGGGGGGGGGGGGGGGTATTGCAGGAGGTGTTAACGGTTGTGTAGAGAGATGATAAGAATGGTTGTGGGGTGTTTTCAAATCTACAATAAAACTCATTCAGGTCGTTAGCAAGTCGTTGATTAGTCTCAGTGCAGGGGGATGGTGTCTTGTAGTTGGTAATGGCTCTCAGTCCTTTCTATACTGAAGTTGATTCGTTGGAAGTAAACTGGTCTTCCAACTTTTTAGAGTAGGTCCTTTTAGCCACTCTAATCTCTTTGTTCAGTGTGTTTCTGGCCTGATTATACAAGACTCTGTCCCCATTTCTGTAGAAATCCTCTTTGGCCCTGACGAAGAGTGTCTGAGTTTTGCTGTAAACCATGGCTTATCGTTGTTGAATGTTAAATAAGTCCTGGTAGGAATACATATATCCTCACAAAAACTAATATGGGATGTTACGGTCTCTGTGAGTTTGTCCAGATTGGTGGTAGCAGCTTCAAAAACACTCCAATCAGTGAGGTCAAAACAAGCTTGTACAGTAAATCCTGCTCTGTTTTTTTTTTGTATATCTTTTTAGTGTTTACTACAGGTTAAGCAGATTTTTTTTTTTTCTTGTTGTTTGTTTATAAGATGAACCAGACAGTGATCAGACAGTCCCAAAGCTGCTCGTGGAACAGAGTGATATGCATCCTTTATTGTGGTGTAACAGTGATCCAATTTATTACTGTCTCTTGTGGGACATGTAACATGCTGTCTGTATTTTGGCAGTTCACGTGAGAGATTGGCATTATTAAAGCCCCCAAGAATGATTAAAACAGAGTCTGGGTGTTGTTGTTCTGTCTCCGGAGATCAAAGGATGCAGTAAAACAATAATAACATTATAACATTATAATATAACATTGTAACATCCTTAAAAACCATTAGGAAATTTACAGTGAGTTATAGTCTACACATCAAAAATAAAAAAAGATCTTTACACAAAAACGCTTACAGCATGCTATTTATTTATTTATTTTTGTAATTTCTTTATTTTGAAAGGGGATAATGTACATTAATAAACATTAAAACAATGTAAATGTACCCGAGTTAGCTCAAAAGTGCTTATTTTCATCGGTAGTCCCCCAGCCAGATTTAAACAAGGCAACCTTTAAAAATAATCAATTACAAAATCACAAAAAAAAATTGCATACAACACATTATGGTTAATAAATACAATTCATATAAAAATGATATAATATTTAAATACACACATAAAAGCATTAGTGCCCACAAGTTTGGTTGCTGTGTTGCATTGTGTTCCATTGCTGAACTGCTCTTACGGAGAAGACGGCCTGACCGAAAGCTGTTTTTCTCCGGGGTATGATGCAGTCTTCCCTCACTGCCCCTCTAGTTACCCTAACCTCACTGGATCTAAAATGTATAAAATCACATAGTGGAGGAGGTGCTAAGCCATATCTAATTTTATAAATTAAACAAATGTTTTTGAATTTAATTAGATTATCCCAGGTAAGTAACTGATATTTCCTCAGAATACTACAGTGGTGGTAGTGGTCCAGTTATCCAGTATTTTTAATGCTTGTTTGTATAATCTTTCTAATGGTTTTATTGTTGTAGAGTGAGTATTGGACCAGCTTATTAAACAATATGTTATGTGGGATAAAATCATGGAAAAAAATAAATATAATTTAGCAGCTTCTGTTGACATGAAATCTCTAATGAATCTGAAATTTGCTAGACTGAACTTAATCCTATTACTAACTTTTTTGATGTGAGTTTTGAAATTGAGATTTGAATCTATATATAATCCTAAATATTTATATTCTGTGACGACCTGTAACCTTTCTCCAGATATAAAAATTTCAGATTCTATATTTATATTGTTTTTAGAAAAAAAACATGGTAACTGTTTTAGATATATTCAATTGCAGACAGGATTGTTCAAGCCAGATTGAAATCCATGACACGGCCTCAGTTAGTTTAGAGGCAACTTCCTCTGCAGATTTTCCATAGGCCAAAATAACTGTGTCGTCTGCATACATCAAAGTGTCACAGTTCTTACACAAAGATGGTAACTCGTTAATGTATAAGCTAAAAAGAATTGGACCTAAAATTGAACCCTGTGGAACACCAGTTGATAATAGTAAGGGGGTGGAATTATATTGGTCAATTCTTACACTTTGTGAACGAGATAAAAGATATGAGTTAATAAGACTAATAAATTTTGAAGAAAAAAAAATAAATACATGAAGTTTGTGCAGTAAAACTGAATGGTTAACTGTATCGAATGCTTTTACGAAGATCTAAAAATATTCCTCCCACTATCCCTCCTTTGTCTATATTTGATTTAACCTTTTCCAGAAAATAACATGTTGCTGTCTCTCTGTAGAATGATAAGCCCTAAATCCAAACTGCATTGAGTGCAAAGGAAAAGAACTGCAATTAAGATGATTGATGATTTGTTTAGCAACCAATTTTTCAAAAACTTTAGATACTGTTGGCAAAATGCTAATCGGTCGGTAATTAGATGTAAGAAGGGAGTTGCCACCTTTAAATATAGGAATGACACTAGCAATTTTCCATGACTCAGGAAATTTCCCTTGCTCTAGTGACACATTGATGATATGTGTTAATGGACCCTTAATTGACTGACCTATTTGTTTTAGCATAAGTGTATCCATCCCATACACATCTTTTGCTCTTGAAGACTTAAGCTCTATAACTGCCTTTTCCACATCGGATATAGATACAGATTTTGGATATAGTGGGGGCTCAATTAACAAATCTGAAGTAATGACAGGTAAGTTGTTATATTTCACAGGGAAACTTTTAGCTATGGTATCCACAGAATCAACAAAATACTCATTTAGTGTCTGTACCACAGCAGATGGATCCTGCAAAATCATGCCATTATTCTTTAGCTGTATTGAATTATTACTAGAAGAAGTTTTACCTGTTAATTTATTCATCTGATCCCAAGTCGCTTTTGAGTTTCCATGACAATTTTTAATAATTGTGATAAAAAAGTCTGCCTTTGCTTTTCGTAGTTGTCTTATCACTCTATTTCGTAATGAAGCAAATTTTTGTCTCTCACACCATAGTTTTGATTTTATGGCTTTTTTAAGAGCATTGTCTCTGTCTTTCATTAACTGTTTAATATCATCACTGAGCCAGGGAAGTGAACACTTTCTGTTTTTATGTTTAACTGTCACTGCAAATTTCTTAATTTTTGTTTGTAAGCATTCAGTAAATTTCTGACTAATTATTTCCAATTCATTGTCCAATAATAGAGTGTCCCAGTTTATATTTCTTATTGCAGAGTGAAATTGATCCTGTTTGCTCCTTGGAATGCCAATGAACTCCTTTTTTCCGGAATGAGCTGCAAATCGCTTACTGGTTAATTTTCTTGTTATAAGCACCATGTTATGATCTGAAAGACCAATTAACATATTGTACGATTTTGTAATCCGTTCCGGGTGATTGGTGAAGATTAAGTCAATTAAGGTGCTAGAATTGTTTGTAATCCGTGTTGGTCCTTTAACCATCTGGACAAGATTAAATCCATCCATAATTTGCTGCAGTTTTTTCCTTATACTGTTATCGTCCCAGTGTAGATTAAAATCGCCCATCACTAAAACCTCCTTTTTAAAATCACACTGCTTTAACATTTCCTTGAACTTGTCATAAAAATCTATGTTAGCAGATGGTGGTCGATATAAAACTATTAATTTAAGAGACATCTGAGGTGCAAGAGATAAATTTAACCCAACACATTCTAAATCAATTGGGGATTTCCACTGAATTTCACTGCACTGTATACTGTCTCTCACATAGATCATTACCCCTCCCCCTTTAGCATCAGCTCTATCTCTCCTGTAGGAGACGTACCCCGGAACTAAAAGTGCAGCAGTAGGGGAATTTTTATGCAGCCAAGTTTCGGATAGGCAGAAAAAATCCAGATTTGATTCAGTCATCATGTGGATAATTTGATCGCTTTTTGATCTTAAGCTTCGGATATTTAAATGTATTGTTATTAGACATAATAGGCCTATGTGTGTGTGTGTGTGTGTGTGTGTGTGTATATATATATATATATATATATATATATATATATATATATATATATATATATATATATATATATATATATATATATATATATACATGGATTTCATGGATTATCTGCCGGTAAGGATCTGCCGCCCACAGTTAATTTTGATATTCTAGGTATTATCAAATTGCCAGAGTTTTGAGAATGCAGCGGACGTGGAGGACTATAATGTAACATGAGCTTGTTCAAATACTGAGGTACTAAACCATTCAGGGCTTTATAAGTAATAAGCAAGATTTTAAAATCTATATGATGTTTAATAGGTAGCCAGTGCAGTATTGACAGAACCGGGCTAATATGGTAAAACTTCCTGGTTATAGTAAGAACTATAGCTGCTGCATTTTAAAGCAGCTGGAGTTTGTTTATTAAGCGTGCAGAACAACCACCCAATAAAGCATTACAATAATCTAACCTTGAGGTCATAAACGCATGGATTAACATTTCTGCATTTGACATTGAGAGCATAGGTCGCAATTTAGATATATTTTTGAGATGGAAAAATGCAGTTTTACAAATGCTAGAAATGTGGCTTTCTAAGGAAAGATTGCTGTCAAATAGCACACCTAGGTTCCTAACTAATGACGAGAGCAGCCATCAAGTCTTAGACAGTGTTCTAGGTTATTACTAAAACGCTGTCTAAGACTTGATGGCTGC
This sequence comes from Cyprinus carpio, assembly GCF_018340385.1. Lineage (NCBI taxonomy): Eukaryota > Metazoa > Chordata > Actinopteri > Cypriniformes > Cyprinidae > Cyprinus > Cyprinus carpio. Next base: position 6,985,083 of record NC_056611.1, read on the forward strand.
TCTGTCAATTCTTCGTCATCAGTTAGGAACCTAGGTGTGCTGTAAATAAATTTACAGACATTTCTAAAATTCTGTTTTCACTTTGTCATTATGAGGTACAGAGTGTAGAATAATGAGAAAAAAAATAATATAAACCATTTTAGTATCAGGCTGCAACATAAAATTAAAATAAGTGAAGGGAGTCTGAATACTTCTGAATGCACTGTATGTAATGATGTTATGTAATTTGATTACAAAATAAATGTAACTGTAATCAAAGTTACTGAGAAAAAAATGTAATTGGCAGATGGTGGTGTCCTGCAGTATCCTCTAGAGCAGTGGTTCCCAACCACGTTCCTTGAGGTCCCCCAACACTGCACATTTTGCATCTCTCCTTTCTCTGACACACCCTATTCAGGTCTCGGAGTCTCTACTAATGAGCTGATAATCTGAATCAGGTGTGTTTGATTAAGGTGACATGGAAAACATGCAGTCCCAGCTTACAGGGAACGTTCCCATAACTTTCACTAACGTTATGTAAAAGTTATGTAAATGTTAGAAAAAACATTCCTGACATAATGTTTCTGGAACAGTCTTATAATGTTTTCATAGTTAAAATACATGGTCGTAACGTTGAGGGGAAACGTTTTCATAACAGCGTTCTTGTAACGTCTTTATGATGCTATTTTTACTTGACTGATGTTCTCATAATGTTGAGTGAAAACGTTCCCATAACAACGTTCTTGTAACGTCTTTACGATGTTATTTTTACTTGACTGATGTTCTCATAATGTTGAGCGAAAACGTTCTCATAACAACGTTCTTGTAACGTCTTTACGATGTTATTTTTACTTGACTGATGTTCTCATAATGTTGAAGGAAAATGTTCTCATAACAACGTTCTTGTAACGTGTTTATGATGTTATTTTAATTGACTGATGTTCTCATAATGTTGAGGGAAAGCTTTCTCATAACAACGTTCTTGTAACGTCTGTATGATGTTATTTTTAATTGACTGATGTTCTCATAACAACATTCTTGTAACGTGTTTATGGTGTTATTTCATAACGTTGAACAAATACATTCTTAAAACACCATTATTGGAATGCCTTCATTTTAGAAGTTATGGGAACAGAAATTACGAGTGTGACCAGTCCCAGTCCCAGACAGCATGTAGTAATTAGGTGTAACGATTCATCGATATGGATCGATACATCGATACGATGTCTGACGATACGATGCATCGATGCCACACGTAAAATATCGATATATGTAGTATAAATAGGCACCTTATTTGGCACTGTCCACATTTTCACATAATGCCCGTCTATGCATTACCGCCAACGCGTGCATTCTCGCTCAAACTCGCGTAGCAGGACTCGATATAAGGACTGCCCTTGCCCGAAGGCACAAGGTGAAGCATAAAAGATGCTCGGGATTGTTGGTGGAACAGTCGAGCTCTGTGTGAGAAGTTTTCACCGCACACATCTGAAGCGTGCGCACGCACACAGACAGCCACGTCTAGACCGCGTGAATACTAAATCGAACTCTCTTCCACTTTTTTGTGCATGGATGAATAAATACAGACACAATTAAATCAAAATGCACATTTTGACAAATATCCTAGTAAACACAGTCGTTAGGCATATGTCTTAACGTAAACAGTTGAGAAAGAAAAGGCGTGTGTATCAGTATATTAAATCCGTGCTTTGTTTTTAAAGTGAAAGCAAACTAATAATAAATCTAATGCTGTCAAAGAAAAATACAAGTGCTCACTGCTCCTGACTAAATAACCGTTATAACATCAGAAATGATTCATCTATATTTAATTTATAGAGTGAAGACTGTGCAGTTATTTTAGATTTGATTAGCCTATTACATTTCTGTAGCGTACCTCAAAAACTGAGAGCTGAAAAACCTGAAAAGCACTGTTTATTGAACTTGTGTCTTTGTTGTATTGTAGTTATTTTCTGCTATTGCTTGTAATTTGGTTATCTGTAGAAAAGATTTTGAGCACTGAGCCCATAGTAGCAGCCAGAATTGTTTTTCCAATTGTTTATTTTCTTTATGATTTAAAAAATGTGTAGGCTTATTTTTTGTTGTGAATGTCCCAACTGAGGTACAGAATGTAAAATTTTCAGATAAATGTTCTTGTTATATATTTTGGTTGCATTTGTGAGTTAATAAAAATGTAGATGGTTGTTTAAAATAGATATAAAATATCAAAATATTGATATATCGATCGATATACTCCTGTATCAAATCGAATCGTAATCGTATCGTAGAATTTTTTGAGGTATCGGAAAATATCGTATCGCTGGGTATGAGATGTTCAGTGGCATCTTATTGTAACATTCCAGTCAAAACAGAAGTCAAATACCTAGGAATTATAGTAAATAAGAATCAACAGAACAGAAGTTTATTAAATTTTAATCCTGTTATTCAAAATACTCAAAGGAAATTAAATCAGTGGCTTTCAAGAGATTTATCATTAAAAGGAAGAGTTTTGATTTCCAAAGCAGAAGGTATATCCCGGCTAACTTATACAGCAATGGCTCTTCAAGTTGATAATAAAATTTCAAAGGAGATTGATAAGATGCTCTTTAATTTTGTTTGGAAAAATAGGATACATTATATAAGGAAAACTATTTTAATGAACTCATATGATAATGGTGGCCTCAACTTTCTGGACTTTACTACACTAAACAATACATTTAAAATCAACTGGATTAGACAATTTGTTAAATATCCAACCTCTATTTGGAATATTATTCCCTTTCATTTTTTATCCAATCTGGGTGGCATACATTTTTTTCTTGTTTGTAACTTTGACATCAACAAAATACCAGTGATGCTTTCTGCATTTCATCGACAAGCTTTTCTGTCGTGGAATTTGATTTTCAAACACAACTTTTCACCACACCATTACATTATTTGGAATACTAAGGACATATTATATAAACAAAAGTCTATTTTCTTAGAAAATTGGTTTCAAAATAATATTGTTTTGGTAGATCAACTATTTAATTCGCAAAGCCTTCTTTTTACATATGAGGAATTCATAAAAAAATTTAATATACCCATAACCCCAATGGAACTGTTTTCGGTGCTATTTCTTCTAAAATATGTATGTTGTTTAAACAGCACAAAAGAGTTAATTATGAGTAACTTCCATGGCTTTCACCAAATTACTCCCCTATAGGTAAAATATGTTTCTCTTGTAATAATAATAATAATAATAATAGATCAATAAGAGCCCTTTTCCAGAAGGATGTTGTTTCGAAACCAAATGTAATTCCATATTGGAGTAAATTTGTGAGTGATGTTGACTGGAAAAAAGTCTGGTTTCTGCCCAATCGATATCTTTTAACAAATAAGGTGAAAGAAGTATCCTTTAAACTTCTTCACAGAATATACCCTGCTAAACATTATTTAATTAAATTTAAAAAGGATATTGATGTTAGCTGTAGCTTTTGCAAGCAGAAACCAGAGACAGCTGTTCATTTATTTTGGCACTGCCCTTTTGTGTCTTTTTTTCTGGAAGAATATACTTGATTTTATTGTTGGATATGTTGATGGAGATTTCATTTTAGAGTGGAAAGATGTTCTTTTAGGTATTACTGTAAACTCCAAAGATAAACAGACCTGTATTTATTTTATTAATTTTTTTATTTTAATGGCTAAATTTCATATACACAAATGTAAATTTTCAGGTAAAAAAACGTGTTTTATAGCATTTAAAAATGAGGGGAAATACTATATTGAATCTATATTACCCTCGAAGAAACAAGAAGCTATTCGAATTTTGCAAGCATGTACACTTTTTAATGCATTCCTATAATTTTGTTTACATCTCACCCTAGCATTCTTTTTTTTTTTTTTTTTTTTGTATTGTTATTGTTACTATATGTTTATGATGATTGTTTAATTCTGTGCAATAAAAAAAAAAAAGAGTACTGTCCGCCATGTTTGGGCAGTTTGGATGCAAACAAAACAATTTATTATTTACCAAGATATATGGATGTATGGACTCATTTTGATAAAACACTTCTGGTGAGCATCGTTGAGCATTTCTTTTTAGTATTTAACTAGCGCAGGTGCTCATAAGCTCATAAATGAACTCACAAACCTTTACCTCACGTGTGAGACTGCAGCGAACCCGGCTTTGTGTGAAACCTAAGTAAAAAAATAAATAAACTATATAGTTTTCATTTTGATCGAACTGTTGTGTGGGTCTACTCTAGAGTTTTTACTCTGCAGAAAACTGACGAACAACCCAACCCACCAACAGACGAGGAAGATGAGGATGATAATCATAGTGGTCCAGCTTATACAAAGAGAAAGGTTTGTTTGTATTTTTACCTTCCACATTCTTATTTTTGTAAATGCAGTTGCAATAAGAAAACATATTTTTTCCCCATATTTCTTAAAGTATGTAAGAGTGAAGATTTGTTTAAGTGGGTCGTTGTTTTCAAATAACCTCAACTAGCATTAGCTAGTTTCAGCTATTTTTATGAGAATGTACTGTAGTCATATATGCATCAGTTTGTCTGAGATCATCTGCAATATCTCTGTCCTGCTTTTACAGATGCTAAATATAAGCAGACTACACAGATGCTCATCTGTGCCAAAACACACGTGACTACAACACAAACACAACATCACAGTTCATCACTTTGCTTTAATTGCTTCTTCACTCAGGATGTAAAGACACACAGGAGTAACTGATTATTTCTCTTAACATGCTACACATGTCTTTTAATATTTCTATGTTTTGTAGTAACCAATAGAAGCTGAAGGAATGGCAGACGTTACTCAGATACCTGTGAACACCGAGCAGTTGACTCCAAGACAGTGAAATCATCTTTATTGTACTTCTGACTGAACTAGCAAGGAGCATTAGAGACAATGAGAAAGTAAGTTCAAGTAAAATGTTTGCATTGACCATTTCACCGTGTTATTTTTTGCAGTAACTGCAGGGAATATTAATTGAAGATACCTGATCAACAGCAAGCTTTGGAGCTACTGAATGTGTATTTTTCAAGCATTTTATTGCAGGGTTCACTGTTATTTTTCTGCATAGCGATGACTGGTGAAAAGTGTTTATTAATTTACTTCAGTGTATAGTTAACCAGAATTCTGCCTTTTACGTTTTACCAAACCTCTTACTTTTGTTTGTCTGCAGAACTCAAAAGAAGATACTTTGAAGAATGCTGGTAATCAAACCCAACAAGTTTGTCAGGTTTGGACAGTACGAAGGGGACAAAATGATTTTCATATTTTGGGTAAACTCTCTTTAATTGGCATGCCACACACTAAATATTAATCATGCTGGGCACAGCCACTTATTGTGCTGTCACTGCAGTTAGTGCTGTAAATAGTCTGTCAAATAACAGGTACATTGATACAACATACATTTAATGTAGTTTACAATGATGCATTACGTTAGACCTTTACTAATAGATACTTGTATATTATTTGCTTTTTACAGGTGCAGAAATAAAAGCTCCCAAACAAAGATGTCACTGGATTAAGATGTGGAAAGACATGTTACACCACAACAACCATAAATCCTGTGTAATTTGAATATGGGCAACAACCGAGGAAAAGTACCCATTGTTTTACTCAAAAATGATCCATGGTAATAGTAATAGTAAATGATTAGATAAATAAATAAAAAGTACAAAATGGTTTTAATTTTAAAACTCTGCCATTTACTAATGTGTTGTTCAAAACACTAAGTTTTGGTGTATCTTTACAATAAGGTATCATTAGTTAACATTAGTAAATGTTGAAATTAACATTAAATAACGAGCAATACATTTGTTACAATTTGCATTAGTAGTATTATCATACCCTTTGTGTCAGATTGATGATTTATTAACCTGATTTATGGCTTGATTTATGGAGGGTCCAGTCAGCGTTGATTGACAGGTTGTCATATGTCAAATGTGTACATGGTCAGATTTATGAGTTGATTTATGGCTATATGACCTGTCTGTCACAGTGACTGTCATGTCACTGGGCCCTGTCACCCTTGATTGACATGACAGAGGTGTGTGTAAATCAAAAGATCAAACAGATTTGACTTTTGATGTATTTATTACTGGATATATGATGGTTTTATCTCTAACCAGAGCTGTGGGGGGGGGGTTTGTGGAGTTCCTTCCTGAGCAGTTCCTCACTTCCATTCAGGAGGAGGTGTTTGGGTTCTTCCTGGAATAAAATGGCTGAGCAAAAGTGCGTGTATTGACACCTTGACAGGATCAATGTTTGTTTGATCTATATGGTATATGTTAATAGCTAGACACCAACAGTGTGGCTACCGACTGGTCTACATCTAGCCCTAAGCAAGGAGGTTGTCTGGGCCTCTGGCTTCCGTGTTTGTGTTTTAGGTCAACACCTTTGGTGGATTGGTTTCTAGACACCAGAACCCAAATCTTCTCCCCTGTCTGTTTTCCTCCTGTGATGTAGTCTGTGTCCGATATAATGTTTTAGTATGTTTGTTAATGGGAATGTGGTTTGTTTGGGGTTGGAGGATATCCAGACATGTGACCATCTCAAACCTCCAAATGGTTCAGTTTTGCTTGATCTATAGGCTCAATATTGATAGCTATGAGGAGTCTTAAGTTAAAAATGATTCAACATCCTTGCTCACCGTCTCTATCCACCAAATCCACCTCACCTAACAATTTACTTCTGACTGTGAAGGTGTCTAACTGACAGTGTGTAATAGTATCTTCTACGTGCTTGTGTTAATGGCTTTACAACATCCACCTCATATTATGCACACAGAATCATGCTTTAGTTCAGTTCATAAAGCACAATAAAACAACAATGGTTCACCGTGGTGCTGAACAATATTGTTAAAAGAAATCAAAGTACATAACATAACATGATATGCCAAGACAAAACAAATTTTAAATAAACCCTGGTTTAAACAATGAATCAACACTTTAACTGATGCTTTGCTCTCTCTCTCTCTCTCTCTCTCTCTCTCTCTCTCTCACACACACACACACACACACACACACTGGGTTTCCATGTTTTATGGGGCATCCCATAGACGTAATGGTTTTTTATACTGTATAAATTGTATTTTCAATCACCAAACACCTACCTTACACATAAACCTACCCCTTACAGAAAACTTCGTTCATTTTAAGATTTTCAAAAATACTTAATTCTGTATGATTCATAAGCTTGTTTCTTCACGGGGACAAAAAAAATAAAAATCCACAAGGACAAGGATTTTGGATATTGCCATCATTGTCCATATAACGTAGGATATACCTGAACCACACACACACAAACACACACACACACACACACACACACACATCTGAGTATACTGAATTTAAAGTATGAGCAAAATCATATTTGTTGTTTTAACTTTTTTTTGTTATTTAAGAAATGTTTTGATTTTAATTTAATTGCTTAAACTCGGTAAAATAATTACACCTACAATTTTAAACATATTTAAAAGGTTAAACACATTGTGTGTCACTAAAGCAAGGCAAACTGTCTATTGTCTTTTTTTTTTTTTTTAATAACCTGATAACCAACATTGTTTCTTTAGATCATTTATGCACCCAAGTGCTTTTCTCACACGAGTAGAAAACTCTTTGGCTGTGTTTGTGACACCAGTAATTTTTACTTCAGAAAACTTTTTAAATGTATGACTGAACTTTTTTCATTCGACAGAACTACTTTTTTCAAATTATTTACCCGGCCTATAACAGTTGGTGTAAATGTTCTTGCCTAGAACAGAAAACACTATTTTGTAGGCATCATGATGTTTTTAAATTATTTGCTAAAAGATTAAACACACTAGAATCTGTGATTTTCAAAATTAAAGAAATGTACAAGCTAAGGATGTTTCAACTATTATCACCATTTCCTTTTGACCCTGATAAACTGGTAATGAATTTTCTACCCAAGTGACACGATATATAGTTCTCATATTATGTGTGTAAATAGCTGTGCTAAAACATTTATTATTGGATGCCAACAGATTGTCAAGGAGGTGTCACATCGAGTAGAAAACTCTTTGGATGTGTTTGACAAACACATAATTTTTAAATCAGAAAACTTTTTAAATGTATGACTGAACTTTTCTCATTTGACAGACCAACGTTTCAAATTATATACCCGACGTGTTTAACAGCCACAGGGGAATAAATGCTGTTTTCTAAAGTTCATGAAACCTTTATTGGTGTAAATTTCTCACCTAGAACACAAAAGTTGTACATTTTGACTATTTAACTATTTTGTAGGTATCATGTAATGTTAAATGTTTTACTAAAAAAAATCAAAGCACCAGCAGCTGTGATTTTCAAAATGAAAGAAATGTGTACATTACATAAAAGCTAAGGATGTTTCAACTATTAACATCATTTCCTTTTGACCCTGATAAACTGGTAATGAATTTTCTTTGCAAGTGACACAATATACAGTTCTCATACTATGTGTGTAAATAGCTGTGCTAAAACATTTATGACTATTTTTGTATGCCAACAGATTGTGTCAAGGATGTGTCTCATCTAAGAATCACAATGTTTTGTAAATCACAATTTTCTTACACCACTAGTTTTAGCCATATCAAGATTTTGGATGGCCGTTCACAATTTGTTTGTTGGACTTTGTACGTTTTTAGGTGAAGACATCTCTTTGTGAGCTGTCATCATAATAGGAATAAATAAAAATTAAGAAATTAAGTTACTGTTTTTCTCTTTGAGATATTTCTTTTAGTGCAACTTTGTGTCTGTCCACAAAGCGTGATCACATGAAGCAACAACACAAAAATGAAGTCTAGCTGTTTTACCCTTAAAACTATTACAACTGAAACAAATCAAATGGTTCCACTGAAAGCTGCACACTCATTTAAGTTTGAGCATGTTAAAGTTTTCCACACTCTTGTGTAGATTAATTTTATCCATAACCTTTCGTGTATTCAAGTGACCAAATCACAAAGAAAGAGAGCATAGCAAGAAAACAAATGTCTACAATGCATATAGAATTCAGAATACAATTGTTTATTTATTTATTTATTTTTTAATGTGGATTTGTGAATGATATTTTTATTTACTACACTAGATTTAGTAATCTTGTTCAGATAGCAGATGGCACAATTCACATTTTGTTTGTTTGGCTTTAAGACTTCTCTGTAAGTTCATGCTATTCCTTGCATGGGATAGAGAGCATGATGAGCACACACCTATTCATTTAAGAAAAATTATTAAACATTTGACTGAACTTTTTTATTATTTTGACAAACCTCCATTACAAAGGATTTCCCCTGATGTGTTTATCCACAGAATCTTTTCCAATGCAATGACATCAAACATTAAAGAATGTTATCAGTTCCTATCGTCATCTTCTTTGACTCAAATAAAACAACATCTCTGGTGTACGTAAGCATCTACAATGTGTGCATGTGCTAAACATCTTTGTTTCTCCACTTCTCTCATAGTTTTAGATGTAATGCAAACACATTTGAGGACTATGGTGTTCCACACTTTTGTTAAGGTTATAGAAAACAAAAATCAAACAATCTTAACATAGGAATTATCTTTGCACAAAACAAACTGACTAAAAATCATTGAATTACGAAATGCATAAATACACAAATGCATATGTGTATGGGATTTGGCAAAAGAGTATTTTAGCTATAATGAGCACATGAGACAGAAATCCTTTCTTCTGTTCTATTGTGAATGTGTGATTTGTAAATACTATTTTTCCACCAGAGATAATCTGTTTACATTTTGTTTTTGCATAGTTTTCAGGTGTTGAGTTCTTTCTGATTGTGCTCAAACATGTAGTTCATGTTCATAGCAATTTATGAACAACTACAGCATAAAAATAATTTATCACTACATCTAGTGCTCTCGTTCATATAGCTGATGACGATGTTCACATTTTTATTTGTCATACTCGTTTGTTTCAACATTTCCACTTGACATTAAAGAGTAGACCTATGTGTACACCCCATCGGTCATAAGCATAAGCATCTACCTAAGTGTGCTAAGATTTGTCTGTTTTGTCCACTTTTGGCAGATTTGCTAGAGGGACTATGTCAACTTGTTGTAATGTGATTACGTTTAAGATCCATAAGTTTGCACTACACGCCCTTGAATAGGTTATAGACATACTCTTTTATACAGGACATATGTTTGCACAACAGAAATATGTGTCAGAATAACAAATACCGAATAGTGAAAACCTCTCTTCTAAACTATTGTGAAAACTTTTAATGTTGGTTTTGATGTCTGCTCCACCAGCTGTGTATCTTTTTTATTGTTTTTGTACAGTTTTTTTAGAGACTATTCTCAGAGTTTGGTCAAACAGACCTGTGAGTGTTCACAGGAAAACATGAACAAAATACAATATAAGATGATTAAATGAATGTCAAGAGAGTGTTTAAACTGAGATTGTGACGTACTTTAGAACTTTTTCTGGTCTATCTGTGTCACAAAGACACATAATAGCCCCTAGCTCAACTTGAAAATGAGTCTTGCCTTTTTCTGTTATGACTGTTACACTTAATACAAAGCCTGTCTATTACACTTAAAGTTAGACATTAAAAGTCAAGGATGCCACAGCCACTATTTCCTTCGTCTGTGTCTCTTAACATCACACCAGTAAATAAATCAGAGATGACATGTAGTTAATTGTTTTAGTCCATTTTAGACGGTCTGCACCAACACACAGACACATGTTTTAGTTATTCCTCAGACCAAAAGGTTTGATCCGGGAAACACACACAACTGCAACTGCATGTTGTCATGATTGTCTACATAATTGATCTACTTTTATTAAAACAACACAGTGTGAAGTTACTGTCTTCAACAGCACGGCCCCTGAAATGTTGTAGTATACAGTATATTTTATTTTTCACTAAATATCTAAACATTTATCTGGCTTAAAATATTAGTTGTTACGTGTTTACAAAGTTGTCATGTCTGACGTTTATATTTTTAAGAACATTTGATATAGTTTATCGTTTTCAATTTTATAACATATATTTTACCAAACCTTAAGGCCTGAAAAATACGTTTAGCATCAGTCCAAATTTCAGCTGTTAGCCAGAAAATGCAAGTGAGCCGGGATTTCATTACCGAGATAATCTACAGAATGTGAAACTAGCTCACTGTTACATCAGAGTTTTTGAATTCTAGTTTATGTTGAATAGTGTTTGTTACTGTTCCACATGTTTAACACCACATTACTCCATTGGGAAGACACGTACTGTATAAATCACAAAAGTTTTTCACTGTAGTAGGCCTGAAGGTAACTCTGAAACCAGACCAAACAAAAAATAGCTTGAGCCTTAGTTGTAGTAGTATGAAAATCATTGTGTTTTATCTTTCAATGATTTGTTTGTGTTGTTCTGAACCACTGTTTCATTTTTACCATACAATTCGTATTGTATTGTAAAAAGTTTTGTATATGAGTGTCTGTTTTTTTTTTGTTTTTTGTTTGTTTGTTTGTTTGTTTATTTGCAAACAGTACTGCTGTAATGTTAGTGAACTCTTTGTGTTCTCGGCTTGTGTACTCGCTTTGTTCATATACATCAGTATTCCTTGAATTTGCTCGATTAAATTAAGTATTTAACACAATTTTGGGTAATGTGTGTGTGTGTGTGTATGAATATAAAATGCAGCACAAATCTTTGAAAATATTTTATCCTGAAATAAAATATTTTGATTAAAGATTACAAGTTAAGACGCTTGTCATTTTTTTCAAGTAACGGTAATTTATTACAGCTTTGGAAAACTTAATCCAATAGCCATTTATTAAACATTCAGCAAGGAACACATAGATGGATGAGTAAACTCTGAAAAAGAAACATTACAATATCATTGCTCAGGTTTGTTATACCAAATACATTATTATCAGACAGATCATTCGGTTTTAAAATACATTTAAATTGACTGAAATAGCTTGTTTATCATTGAAAAAATTGTGTTTAACATGGGTATGTCACATTACTCGAAATATAGACTCATTTTGCAGCATTCGAAAGGGTTGACCTCAGGAAGAGGCCAGTCACAATTATACTCATCAGAGTCAAAGTTTGTTTCACACCTGTGGGTGTGGCATCCTTGACTTTTAATGTCTAACTTTAAGTGTAATAGACAGGGTTTGTATTAAGTGTAACAGTCATAACAGAAAAAGGCAAGACTCATTTTCAAGTTGAGCTAGGGTCTATTATGTGTCTTTGTGACACAGGTAGACCAGAAAAAATTCTAAAGTACGTCACAATCTCAGTTTAAACACTCTCTTGACATTCATTTAATCATCTTATATTGTATTTTGTTCATGTTTTCCTGCAAACAGTCGCAGGTCTGTTTGACCAAAATCTGAGAATAGTCTCTAAAAACTGTACAAAAACAATAAAAAAGATACACAGCTGGTGGAGCAGACATCAAAACCAACATTAAAAGTTTTCACAATAGTTTAGAAGAGAGGTTTTCACTATTCGGTATTTGTTATTCTGACACATATTTCTGTTGTGCAAACATATGTCCTGTATAAAAGAGTATGTCTATAATCTATTCAAGGGTGTGTTGTGCAAACTTATGGATCTTAAACGTAATCACATTACAACAAGGTGACATAGTCCCTCTAGCAAATCTGCCAAAAGTGGACAAAACAGACAAATCTTAGCACACTTAGGTAGATGCTTATGCTTATGACCGATGGGGTGTACACATAGGTCTACTCTTTAATGTCAAGTGGAAATGTTGAAACAAACGAGTATGACAAATAAAAATGTGAACATCGTCATCAGCTATATGAACGAGAGCACTAGATGTAGTGATAAATTATTTTTGTAATGATGACTTGATAGCTAGGACTGTAACTGTAGCTAGTTGGGGATTAGTGACCACTGTGGTGCATCGATAAGAATGCAATTAGATGCTGTAAATCTCTTTGATGGGTTTATTGACAGTCAGCAGAGGATTATCTGTCTTCATGAATGTACAGTATGTGTGCCCTGCTGAAAAAAACAATAGAAACCATTACAGAATTTGTAATGGTTTTAATGGTTCTAATGGGAATTCTAATGGTTTTAATGGACACTGTAATGGTCTCTGTTGGTCTCTATTGGTAATTTGCTTTCTTCTATTGGTGGCATGTATTGTCTATTGGATACCATTAAGGACCAACAGAACACCTTTGGAAACTTCTGGTGGTATCTACTGGACACCAGTAGAAAAATCATTATGACTCCAATAAATTAAGTGGTTTCTTTGGAAAACTGTAATGGTCTTAGTGGGTAGGCTAGACTGCTGAAAAAAAAAAATACAATAAAATAAATGAACACACAAACAATAGAAACCATTACAGAATTTGTAATGGTTTTAATGGTTCTAATGGGAATTCTGTTGGTTTTAATGGACATTGTAATGGTCCTTATGGGTCTCTATTTGTAATTTGCTTTTCTCTTATTTGTGGCATGTATTGTCTATTGGATACCGTTAAGGACCAATAGAACACCTTTGGAAAACTTCTGCTGGTACCCACCCAGCACCAGACGTCATTTGGACACATCGTTTTTTTTTTTTTTTTTTTTTTGCTAAATCTCGGCCCGTCATGGCCTTCTTTTTAGATCAAAAATTGACGTTGAAAGTTGGTCTTTGCTTGTTTCGTCGGATTTGGTCCAAATTTTGCCCTAAACTCAGCAATGGTCTTTGTTTTGTCTGTCTGATTTGGTTCAAATATAGCCCCAAAATCTATGTTTAATATTAGGTTTTTGTTTGGTCCATCTGATTTGGTCCAAATTTAGGCCAAAATAAATGTTGAAATAACAGTGAAATTCTGCGTGACTTCTACCGTGCTGTAATGGGCGCGCGCGCTGAACTGGAGCGGAGGACGTCACCATGGAAACGAGGCGGCAGCCCAACCGTCAAGCAGCTGAACGCTGACTCTCAATGTGGTTTTCACTATTGTTTTTTAGGTAAGTTTCGTCTATATAATTACACAAATAGTACATTAAAGTGTTCTGACACTTTATTTAATGTAAATGATACGCTTCCGTTTTAATATTTACTTTATAGAAATGGTTTAGTGTCGTCAGAAAAAGTCCGTTAGCATCTCCACTGTAAGGCTAACTACAAGAGGTAACGATAAACTTGAGCTCTTATTTATTAAGTTTGGGCTTTTAATGTCATCTTATGTGTAGATGATCTCGGTCTCTCTCTCTCTCTCTCTCTCTCTCTCTCTCTCTCTCTCTCTCTCTATATATATATCTTAACGGATGAATGGAAGTAAGCTAATTAATTTAACCTAAAAGTATGCACTGTACAGTTAACGTTACATCACTTACAATGGGCTGAAACCTTCAGGTTTTGATCTTTCATAGTAAACACATAAATACCACTTGTTCTGTTATTTCAGAAGTGCCAGAAAAGAAAAAAAACCTCTATGACACAGGAGATGTTCCTGATTTTAAAATTTCTGAAGGGAGATAATGAAAACACAGCACACACACACACCACACACACACACAGAGAGAACACAGACACACAGAAACACACACACACACACCACACACACACACACATATATATATATAGATATATATATATAAGGTATATATGTGTGTGTGTGTGTGTGTTTGTTTGTGTAGTTATTTTGATGTCCACGCTGTAGGAGCATTACTAAATTAGTAAAACTAAAATGTTTAAGTCTTTTTTTTTGTATATATTCTGTCAATTATTATTTTTCTTTTCTGCATTTCACCTCTGCTATAGTTTATTTATAATAAACCTGTCATTGTATAATGAATATTGTTGTCTCTGTGACAGTATGTTTATGTTCCTAGGTTCTTCCATGCTGATGGCTGTGCTCTAGAGTCATATCTCCTGTCGAAGAACATTTTTAGACATTATGAACCATGAAAAGTAAGTAATTCCTCAAACATACACTACCATTCAAAAATGTAAGGGTCAGATTTGTAAAAATAAATATTTTATGCTCACCACTGCTGCATTTATTTTGATTAAAATACAGTAAAATAGTAATATTGTGAAATTACCATTTTATAACTATTTTCTATTTCAGTATGTTTTAAAAAAGTGATCAAAGCTGAATTTTCAGCATCATTACTCCAGTCTCCAGTGTCACATAATCCTTCAAATATTAGTCCATTCTAATAAAGTGCAAGAAGCTCTTACAAATATTAATGTAAATAGTAATTTTTTCCTTTGGTGATTTGTATTGTATACCCAGAATGCAATGCACAATGAAGTAGATTCCAATTCTCTAACTCCAAGCTACACACTCTCACACCGTGTCTACACTGGACGCACCAAAGTGACTTGAAAATCATTTGAACTTTGTCAGTACATCATAAATAGAAACAGGCATCAGTTTACCGTCTGTGATTTGTTGTGTTGTGCCATGCCACATCCAGTGTAGAGAGCATTAACTGATTCTAATAGGCTCTGTTGTATTTTGTTGTGCCGTCCAGTGTAGACACAGTGTTAGACCTCTTATTAAATATCATTACATATGATTCATGTATGATGCCATTCATCACTGATAGATCTTTTCTATTTCATCGATAAACCACAAGGTAACTGTAACATATTTAAACAATATTAATAAGAATAAATAAAAATGCATCTGTGACTTACTGTAATATTGCTTCTTATTTTTCAGTGGGTTGAAAGTTCTTATTAAACACATAGCTTTATTCTCATCTCTGTGCATTTTCAGACATGTGCATATTTCTGAATCAAATTTTTTTTAACTTTTTAACATCATGATATTGGTTGTCTTCTCTTTTGTCAGAGTTTAGCTCCAACCCCAGTTAAGCAGATCTGGGCAGCTGATCAAGGATCACCAGAAACTCTGCAGAACATTGGTCCTCCAGCCCAGGACTGGACACCAGTGTTGTAAGTCATTAATCTAGAAGTCATCCTGCCTCTTTGAAGTGTCATGTTCAGAATATATTACAGGAGATCTCTCATTGTCTCTTAAGGTCCACTTACATGCAGAGTTTTGCTCCAACCTGCATTGCACCTGAACACAATTAATCTAAGGTCTTCAGTAACCAAAATTTTTACCAACGATTAGTGGTTGTCACCGGTACCAAAATTTTCAGTACCAAAGCAAAACACAAAAACATACTAATTAATTTTTTATTATATTATTATTATTATTATTAGCTGCACTTATACTAACAATTAACACTTATACTAACAATTAACTAACAAAACAGCGTTCATTTCAATCCGACATTCAAATGTTTATCAGGATATAGATACACAATTATATATATCCTGATAAACATACACCAGAATGACAGTCAATCACTGATCTTTATTGAACTGCTTTTATGGTTTTAATAATTACTTTATTTGTAATGAACACAATAAAGGGATTTTACAATGGATTATTTGTTTTTTTTTTTACTTGAATGCTTTTGTTTAGATGTAAAATAAAAAGTGAATTATTATTAAGAAAAGAACTGCAGGAAAAGATGCAATGTTGCTCTGTGATTTTGCTTTGGAACCTTTAGAAAACTTTAACCTGATTTTTTCTCAAAATTGACTTTGCCAACTCTTTCAACTTCAAACTGGTGTAGCTCACCTGCTCATTTTGTCAGATTTCAACAAATTATACATCATTTTGAAGGATTTTTAATGAGAATAATAATAATAATAAAAAAAAAATTGCTCATTGTGACTTATTTTGCCAGCACAGGTCACACATGCTAATTAATTTCCACTTGAGAGTGGTCAGATTTAAAGTCTGAGATTAGTCCATCAGTTCTTGAATTTCAATTTGTTTATATGTGTGTGTGTGTGTGTGTGTGTGTGTTTGAAACAAGAGTGTCTGTCTCAGAAGCTGAAGAAAAGAGGCCACACCTCAGAGGAAATAAGCGCTTCCTAAGGGTACGGAAATACCTGGCTGAGAAGATCAGTGACATAAACCAGATAAAACTGTCAGTGGTAAGTATTTACATATCCATATATGAATGTAATTGTTACAACCTCTTATATGATTTGAAGTGAATAGAGACTATGTACCATAAAAAGTAGACAACGTAATTATTCAAGACTATTTGTGACCCTGGACCACAAAACCAGTTATACGGGTATTTTTTTTTAAATTTAGATTTTTATATCAATAATATTAAGAATTAATTTTCCATTAATGTATGGTTTGTTAGGAGGACAATATTTGTCTGAGATACAACCATTTGAAAATCTGGAATCTGAGGGTGCAAAAAAATCTAAATATTGCGAAAACTATTTAAAGTCCAAAGCAAAGCATTTTATTAATCAAAAATTAAGTTTTGATACATTTATGGTAGGAAATTTACAAAATATATTCATGGAACATGATCTTTACTTAAAATCCTAATGATTTTTGGCATGAAAGAAAAAATCGATAATTTCGTCCCATACAATGTTTTGTTGTCTATTGCTATAAATAAACCCCAGCAACTTAAAACTGCTTTTGTGCTGCAGGGACACATTTATTCACTCACTCATAACAACAAACAACACTGAACTACACCTTAAACCATTGAGATATTCAACACAGCGGACAATAATTAATGAAAATATGCATCTATTAAAGCAGTGCATAAGATAAATTAAAAATTATCTGCTTTAAAAAATGTGTCCATTACGCATTTTATAAACATAAAATGTGTAATGGACAAAAGTTCATATCTGTCAAGAATTTGAATCTGCTCAAAGTGGCCCCAAAGTGTTGGACGAATTTAATCATGATGATGTTTTGTCAACAACTAAGTTTTTTGCAACTTTTTTGAGATTGCCATATAAATATATGTATGGATAATCTCACATACTGGTAATGTGGTTTAAGTGGTACATTGTCCTAACAAATTTTCCTTCTCTTTTGCAGGTCTAAGACAGCTACAATGAAGCCACAAATGCAGTTCATAGTTCCTGTATTTCTATAATGCATTAATGAATAACAATAATTTTAAAAAAAATTTAATGTCAAGGTTTTGTGTTAATTCCAGCTATGTTGAGTATTCTGTGAATAATTTTGATTTTAGGTACATATTCTTAATTCTTTGCAAAACAAACCTGAACTGTTTGCTATTGAAAGGTTGGTATTCAGTTTTAAATAAATAAAAATGATATTCTTGACAAAACCTGTGTATAGTTGTATTAATAATTTAAATTATTTAATTAATCAATGGCCTAATTACCAGTTATCAGGTAAACATTCAAATCAGAACCAATACAAAACTGCAACGGAAACCATTAAATATGTGCAAATAAAAACCAATAGAAACTTGTAATGGAACCATCAGAACCAATACAAAACTGTGATGGAAACCATTAAATGTGCAAATAAAGACCAATACAAACTTGTAATGGAACCATCAGAACCATTACAAAACTGTGATGGAAACCCATTATGTGCAAATCGTGACCAATACAGATTTGTAATGGAAACCTATACAAACCAATAAATCCTAATGGAATATGCCCAAAACACACTACGTAATGGAAACCATTTGGTAATGGTTTTAATGGTTAATTGCTGATGGTTTGTAATGGTTTTGTAATGGAAACCATTAGAATTTCTGTAATGGTTTCTATTGTTTTTTTCAGCAGGGTGGTTCTACAATAAACAATAAAAGAAAGAAAATATCAGCATACAATTAAACAACAGTGCTGACATGATTAAATTAGTAAAACTAATAAATTGTAATTATTATACCTTTCCCTTTAAGTAGCCTAGCTGGTTATACATATCAAATAACCAAATAAAATACCAGGTAACACACATTATCTTCTTACTGAATTAAAGAACAGCCTTCGTACTGCTAGTTCTCAATACTATCAACCCAAAAAAACATAGTTCTCTACTACTCAACCATAATTACACTCAAATAATAACTATACAGTGTCAGGTAAGCACACACATAAGCATAATATTAATATAAACAAATAAAACTAGGCATTAGCATGATGCTAGCGAACTTTATGCTAACATACTACATTTCAATGGAGTATCTAAGAATAGACTCCTTTTACAACCTGAGGCACCGAAACACATATGTAAACATTTACACCAGGGTACTCACATGTCTCTGAACGCACACATGTACAGATAGCGGCACGGACGACAACTATTCACCTCAGAAATATCTAACGACAATGCGTTTCCCGGCCAATCTCACGACCAACTCAAAAACGAAACTAAAAACTGTCGTCGCGAAAACTGAAAACGAAGCCGCTGATTGGCTGATCCCTGTTACAGCGAGTCCTTCTTCACAATTTTTATGCTGTAGTTGTTCATAAATTACTATGAACATGAACTGCATGTGTGAGCACAATCAGAAAGAACTCCAACAGCTGAAAACTATGCAAAAACAAAATGTAAACAGATTATCTCTGGTGGAAAAATAGTATTTACAATTTCACACATTCACAATAGAACAGAAGAAAGGATTTCTGTCTCATGTGCTCATTATAGCTAAAATACTCTTTTGCCAAATCCTGTACACACTTCTGCATTTCGTAATTCAATGATTATAGTCAGTTTGTTTTGTGAAAGATAATTCCTATGTTAAGATTGTTTGATTTTTGTTTTTCTACAACCTTAACAAAAAATGTGGAACACCATAGTCCTCAAATGTGTTTGCATTACATCTAAAACTATGAGAGAAGTGGCGAAACAAAGATGTTTAGCACATGCACACATTGTAGATGCTTACGTACACCAGAGATGTTGTTTTATTTGAGTCAAAGAAGATGACGATAGGAACTGATAACATTTTTAATGTTGATGTCGTTGCATTGGAAAAAGATTCTGTGGATAAACACATCAGGGGAAATCCTTTGTAATGGAGGTTTGTCAAAATAATAAAAAAGTTCAGTCAAATGTTTAATAATTTTTCTTAAATGAATAGGTGTGTGCTCATCATGCTCTCTATCCCATGCAAGGAATAGCATGAACTTACAGAGAAGTCTTAAAAACAAAAACAGCCAAACAAACAAAATGTGAATTGTGCCATCTGCTATGTGTTTAATCTTTTAGGCGAATAATTTAAAAACATCATGATGCCTACAAAAATAGTGTTTTCTGTTCTAGGTAAGAACATTTACACCAACTGTTATAGGCCCGGTAAATAATTTGAAAAAAGTAGTTCTGTCGAATGAGAAAAGTTCAGTCATTACATTTAAAAAGTTTTCTGAAGTAAAAATTACTTTGTGTCACAAACACAGCCAAAGAGTTTTCTACTCGTGTGAGAAAAGCACTTGGGTGCATAAATGATCTAAACAAACAATGTTGGTTATCAGGTTATTAAAAAAAAACAAAAAAACAAAAAGACAATAGATAGTTTGCCTTGCTTTAGTGACACACAATGTGTTTAACCTTTTAAATGTTAAAAATTGTAGGTGTAATTATTTTACCGAGTTTAAGCAATTCGATTTAAAATTAAAACATTTTCTTAAATAACAACAAAAAGTAAAAACAACAAATATGATTTTGCTCATACTTTAAATTCAGTATACTCAGATGTGTATGGTGTGTGTGTGTGTGTGTGGTTCAGGTATATCCTACGTTATATGGACAATGATGGCAATATCCAAAATCCTTGTCCTTGTGGATTTTTTTTTGTTTTTGTCCCCGTGAAGAAACAAGCTTATAAGTCATACAGAATTAAGTATTTTTGAAAATCTGAAAATGAACGAAGTTTTCTGTAAGGGGTAGGTTTATGTGTAAGATTGGTGTTTGGTGATTGAAAATACAATTTATACAGTATAAAAACCATTACGTCTATGGGATGCCCCATAAAACATGGAAACCCAATGTGTGTGTGTGTGTGTGTGTGTGTGGTGTGTGTGTGTGTGTGTGTGTGAGAGAGAGAGAGAGAGAGAGAGAGAGAGCAATGTGTGTGTGTGTGTGTTGATTCATTGTTTAAACCAGGGGTTTATTTAAAAGTTGTTTTGTCTTGTCATATCATGTTATGTTATGTACTTTGATTTCTTTTAACAATATTGTTCAGCACCACGGTCAACCATTGTTGTTTTATTGTGCTTTATGAACTGAACTAAACATGATTCTGTGCGCATAATAGGAGGTGGATGTTGTAAAGCCATTAACACAAGCACGTAGAAGATACTATTACACACTGTCAGTTAGACACCTTCACAGTCAGAAATAAATTGTTAGGTGAGGTGGATTTGGTGGATAGAGACGGTGAGCAAGGATGTTGAATCATTTTTAACTTAAGACTGCTCATAAGTTTATCTATTCAACCTACAGATTAGGTTGTACTGATCTCACAGAGGTGTTAGCATACACACATACAGATGAGGTAGAAAGAACATGCCCAACATAACACCTTTTCAGAAACATATAGAAATAACCAAGATGGCGGCGCGTCCACACGCAGCGGCTTCTCTCTGTCCCGACAGAACGGTGTTTTCGTGTTTTTTGTCCTGTGAGTCGCAGTGTTTTTGTACGTCGTCATCGCGTCTATCTTCTTTAAGCGCGCATACAGTCGTGAGTTTCTGCTGGATGTCGGCAGAGCCGCATTTTTAGAGTTAAACTCCGCGCACGCGGAACAGCTGCGGGCCGTCGGACTGCTCCGGAGGCCTACATCATCACCAACCCCCCACTACTGCATCTCGCCCACAGCGTAGGCGCCACAAGAGGCGTGAGAGGAAGCAGAAGAGGGGTAAGCGCGGAGGTATCCAGGCTAGGCTAACGGCTAACCCACACAAGCCATCTATCCTCACCGTCGTACTGGCTAACATACGCTCTTTGGACAATAAACTGGACTACATCTGATTACTACGTTCAACTCAGAGGACTGTAAGAGACTGTTGTGTGTTTGTATTCACGGAAACATGGCTCAGATTGCTGATGGTTTGTAATGGTTTTGTAATGGAAACCATTAGAATTTCTGTAATGGTTTCTATTGTTTTTTTCAGCAGGGTGGTTCTACAATAAACAATAAAAGAAAGAAAATATCAGCATACAATTAAACAACAGTGCTGACATGATTAAATTAGTAAAACTAATAAATTGTAATTATTATACCTTTCCCTTTAAGTAGCCTAGCTGGTTATACATATTAAATAACCAAAATAAAATACCAGGTAACACACATTATCTTCTTACTGAATTAAAGAACAGCCTTCGTACTGCTAGTTCTCAATACTATCAACCCAAAAAAACATAGTTCTCTACTACTAAACAATAATTAAACTCAAGTAATAACTATACAGTGTCAGGTAAGCACACACATAAGCATAATATTAATATAAACAAATAAAACTAGGCATTAGCATGATGCTAGCGAACTTTATGCTAACGTACTACATTTCAATGGAGTATCTAAGAATAGACTCCTTTAACAACCTGACGCACCGAAACACATATGTAAACATTTACACCAGGGTACTCACATGTCTCTGAACGCACACATGTACAGATAGCGGCACGGACGACAACTATTCACCTCAGAAATATCTACAATGCGTTTCCCGGCCAATCTCACGACCAACTCAAAACGAAACTAAAAACTGTCGTCGCGAAAACTGAAACGAAGCCGCTGATTGGCTGATCCCTGTTACAGCGAGTCCTTCTTCACAATTTTTATGCTGTAGTTGTTCATAAATTACTATGAACATGAACTGCATGTGTGAGCACAATCAGAAAGAACTCAACAGCTGAAAACTATGCAAAAACAAAATGTAAACAGATTATCTCTGGTGGAAAAATAGTATTTACAATTCACACATTCACAATAGAACAGAAGAAAGGATTTCTGTCTCATGTGCTCATTATAGCTAAAATACTCTTTTGCCAAATCCTGTACACACTTCTGCATTTCGTAATTCAATGATTTATAGTCAGTTTGTTTTGTGAAAAGATAATTCCTATGTTAAGATTGTTTGATTTTTGTTTTCTACAACCTTAACAAAAATGTGGAACACCATAGTCCTCAAATGTGTTTGCATTACATCTAAAACTATGAGAGAAGTGGAGAAACAAAGATGTTTAGCACATGCACACATTGTAGATGCTTACGTACACCAGAGATGTTGTTTTATTTGAGTCAAAGAAGATGACGATAGGAACTGATAACATTTTTTAATGTTTGATGTCGTTGCATTGGAAAAGATTCTGTGGATAAACACATCAGGGGAAATCATTTGTAATGGAGGTTTGTCAAAATAATAAAAAAGTTCAGTCAAAAGTTTAATAATTTTTCTTAAATGAATAGGTGTGTGCTCATCATGCTCTCTATCCCATGCAAGGAATAGCATGAACTTACAGAGAAGTCTTAAAACAAAAACAGCCAAACAAACAAAATGTGAATTGTGCCATCTGCTATGTGTTTAATCTTTTAGCGAATAATTTAAAAACATCATGATGCCTACAAAATAGTGTTTTCTGTTCTAGGTAAGAACATTTACACCAACTGTTATAGGCCCGGTAAATAATTTGAAAAAAGTAGTTCTGTCGAATGAGAAAAGTTCAGTCATACATTTAAAAAGTTTTCTGAAGTAAAAATTACTTGTGTCACAAACACAGCCAAAGAGTTTTCTACTCGTGTGAGAAAAGCACTTGGGTGCATAAATGATCTAAACAAACAATGTTGGTTATCAGGTTATTAAAAAAAAACAAAAAACAAAAAGACAATAGATAGTTTGCCTTGCTTTAGTGACACACAATGTGTTTAACCTTTTAAATGTTAAAAATTGTAGGTGTAATTATTTTACCGAGTTTAAGCAATTCGATTAAAATTAAAACATTTCTTAAATAACAACAAAAAGTAAAAACAACAAATATGATTTTGCTCATACTTTAAATTCAGTATACTCAGATGTGTGTGTGTGTGTGTGTGTGTGTGGTTCAGGTATATCCTACGTTATATGGACAATGATGGCAATATCCAAAATCCTTGTCCTTGTGGATTTTTTATTTTTTTTGTCCCCGTGAAGAAACAAGCTTATAAGTCATACAGAATTAAGTATTTTTGAAAATCTGAAAATGAACGAAGTTTTCTGTAAGGGGTAGGTTTATGTGTAAGATTGGTGTTTGGTGATTGAAAATACAAATTTATACAGTATAAAAACCATTCCGTCTATGGGATGCCCCATAAAACATGGAAACCCAATGTGTGTGTGTGTGTGTGTGTGTGTTTGTGTGTGTGTGTGTGTGTGAGAGAGAGAGAGAGAGAGAGAGAGAGCAAAGCATCAGTTAAAGTGTTGATTCATTGTTTAAACCAGGGTTTATTTAAAAGTTGTTTTGTCTTGTCATATCATGTTATGTTATGTACTTTGATTTCTTTTAACAATATTGTTCAGCACCACGGTCAACCATTGTTGTTTTATTGTGCTTTATGAACTGAACTAAACATGATTCTGTGCGCATAATAGGAGGTGGATGTTGTAAAGCCATTAACACAAGCACGTAGAAGATACTATTACACACTGTCAGTTAGACACCTTCACAGTCAGAAATAAATTGTTAGGTGAGGTGGATTTGGTGGATAGAGACGGTGAGCAAGGATGTTGAATAATTTTTAACTTAAGACTGCTCATAAGTTTATCTATTCAACCTACAGATTAGGTTGTACTGATCTCACAGAGGTGTTAGCATACACACATACAGATGAGGTAGAAAGAACATGCCCAAACATAACACCTTTTCAGAAACATATAGAAATAACCAAGATGGCGGCGCGTCCACACGCAGCGGCTTCTCTCTGTCCCGACAGAACGGTGTTTTCGTGTTTTTTGTCCTGTGAGTCGCAGTGTTTTTGTACGTCGTCATCGCGTCTATCTTCTTTAAGCGCGCATACAGTCGTGAGTTTCTGCTGGATGTCGGCAGAGCCGCATTTTTAGAGTTAAACTCCGCGCACGCGGAACAGCTGCGGGCCGTCGGACTGCTCCGGAGGCCTACATCATCACCAACCCCCACTACTGCATCTCGCCCACAGCGTAGGCGCCACAAGAGGCGTGAGAGGAAGCAGAAGAGGGGTAAGCGCGGAGGTATCCAGGCTAGGCTAACGGCTAACCCACACAAGCCATCTATCCTCACCGTCGTACTGGCTAACATACGCTCTTTGGACAATAAACTGGACTACATCTGATTACTACGTTCAACTCAGAGGACTGTAAGAGACTGTTGTGTGTTTGTATTCACGGAAACATGGCTCAGCGACAGCGTTCCGGACTGCGCCATTCAGCTCGACCAGCTGACGTGCTATCGAGCAGACAGAGCTCGCGTCGCGGGAGGGAAAAACCCGCGGTGGCGGGCTTTGTGTTTACATCAATGACGCGTGGTGCCGCGATGCTGTTGTGATCTGCAAACACTGCTCACCCTTGGTGGAGTTTATGATTATTAAGTGCCGGCCGTTCTATCTGCCGAGGGAATATACTGCCATACTGCTCGTTTCAGTTTACATTCCCCTGAACAACAACAACAGCAACAGGAACGATGCACTAAATGAACTGTACCAGCACATCAGCGAGCAGCAGACAGCACACCCCGATGCTTTTCTCATCATAGCTGGGGATTTCAACCATGCTGACTTAAAGAGTGTGTTTCCAAAAATACACCAACATATTAACTTTCCAACACGAGGTAATAACATTTTAGACTTTGTTTACACCACACAGAGAGGAGCTTACAAAGCCCTCCCCCCCCCCCACCTCGGTGCCTCAGACCACATCACTGTCATGCTAATGCCTGCATACAGATCGCTCGTTAAAGTCGCTAAACCAGTTCAGAAACAGATTCAAGTGTGGCCAGACACTCTGACGCTCTTCAGGACTGCTTTGATACAACTGACTGGAATATGTTTAAGCAGGCTGCCGCTTATAATAACTGTCACTGCCTACATCACCAAGTGTATTGAGGATGTAACAGTCACAAAAACCATTACTGTCCGGGCCAACCAGAAGCCGTGGGTGACAGGGGAAGTCTACAGACTCCTGGAGACGCGGAACGCTGCCTTCAGAGCTGGAGACGAGGGGGGCCTGAGAACAGCCAGGGCCAACCTATCCCGCGGCATCAGAGAGGCTAAGAGACAGTACTCCAGGAGGATAGCTCATCAATTCAGCGACAGCAGAGACACTCGGAGCCTGTGGCAGGGGATACAGACCATTACGGACTACAAGCCCCCACAGCGGACCTGTGACAGCAACATCTCTCTGCTGAACGAGCTGAACACCTTCTTCGCTCGCTTTGAGGCACAAAACAGCTCCACTGCACAGAAGACTCCACCTCCTTCCAGTGACCAGGTGATGAAGCTGACTCCGGACAGCGTGAGGAGATCCTTCAGCAGGATCAATGCACGCAAAGCTCCGGGGCCTGACAACATTCCTGGGTGTGTACTGAGAGACTGTGCAGCAGAACTCTCTGATGTCTTAACTGACATTTTCAACACCTCGCTTAGTCAGGCTGTTGTCCCCACATGCTTCAAAGCTACCACCATCATTCCAGTCCCGAAGAAGCCATCTCCATCCTGCTTCAATGACTACTGTCCTGTTGCACTTACTCCCATCCTCATGAAGTGCTTTGAACGGCTAGTCATGCACCATATCAAGTTGGCCCTCCCTGGACCCCTTCCAGTTTGCATATCAGTCCAACCGGTCGACCGATGATGCCATCTCAACTACCCTCCACTCAGCACTCACACATCTAGAGAAAAAGACTCATACGTCAGAATGCTGTTCATAGACTTCAGTTCAGCATTCAACACAATCATCCCTCATCACCTCATTCACAAACTGGTCGAGCTGGGGCTCAACACTTCGCTGTGCAACTGGCTGTTGGACTTTCTGACTGGAAGACCTCAGGCAGTACGTGTCGGCAGTAACACATCCAGCACCATCACACTGAACACTGGGGCCCCCCAAGGATGTGTGCTGAGCCCCCTCCTCTTCACTCTGCTGACCCACGACTGCACACCGTCACACAACTCCAACCTCTTCATTAAGTTTGCGGATGACACGACTGTGGTGGGTCTCATTAGCAACAGAGATGAGACAAACTACAGGAGCGAGGTGAGCCGCCTGGCCGGGTGGTGCAGTGACAACAATCTCTCTCTGAACGTGGAGAAGACGAAGGAGATTGCTGTTGACTTCTGGAGAGTGCACACTCAGCATGTTCCTCTGACTATCAACGGTGCGACTGTGGAGAGAGTGAGCAGCACCAAGTTCCTGGGTGTGCACATCACATAGGACCTCTCCTGGACCGACAACACTGCAGCACTGGCCAAGAAATCACAGCAGCATCTCTACTTCCTCCGCAAATTGAGGAGAGCCAGAGCCCCACCCCCCATCATGTACACCTTCTACAGAGGCACCATCGAGAGCATTCTGACCAGCTGCATCACTGTGTGGTATGGCGTCTGCAACGCGTCCTGCCGGAAGACTCTGCAACGCATAGTGAGAGCAGCTGAGAAGATCATTGGTGTCTCTCTCCCCTCCCTCCAGGACATTTATGGAACCCGTCTCACTCGAAAAGCCCTCTGCATTGCAGGTGATCCACTCACCCGTCACACAGCTTCTTCAGTCTGCTGCCATCAGGGAGGAGACTGCGAAGTCTCCAGGCCAGGACCAGCAGACTGAAGGACAGCTTCATCCATCAGGCTGTCAGGAAGCTGAACTCGCTCCCGAACTTGCCCCCCCCCCCCGTCCCTCTTCTGCCTCAGGCACCACTGAACTATGAACCCCCCCCCCAAGGGTCCCACATCCCCAGGTCCTTCCAACCCCCCTCCCTCTAACATACGATGTCATGCACCAGTCACTTAGTGCAGCAGTGGTCTGCTCACTACCTCATTCACCATGGAACTGACATCATTCTACCACCTCATCAGTCAGTTTAATAAAATAACTGCTCTTGAGCCCTTTGTCACTTTGTCACTTTTAATCAGACTGAATAAGCTATTTTTTATGCACTAAAAATCTTTTTATCTGCACTGTTTGTTCACTGGTTTGCACTCTATCTGCCATGTGCCTTGCTCTGCTTTTATTTAACCTTATTTTTTATTTTATTTTTTCTATTATGTCTTTTTTACATTCCCTTATTGTATAGTTTTATCTATATTTTATATTTGATCTAGATTTTTTGGCTCTACTAATAGTGTTATCTGTATGCACCGGGGGTCTGAGAGTAACGCAATTTCGATTCTCTGTATGTATGTACTGTACATGTGGAAGAATTGACAATAAAGCAGACTTGACTTGACTTGACTTGAAATATGGTCTTGGTGAATTCTGTAATTCTAGGTTTCAGTTTTCAGGTACTTTATTGGCATGATAAATATTTTGTACATTCATATTGCCAGAGCATTCCAGTATTGCTGCAAACAATCAAAACAGTGATGGCTTAGCTATCAATATTGAGCCTATAGATCAAGCAAAACTGAACCGTTTAGAGGTTTGAGATGGTCACGTGTCTGGATATCCTCCAACCCCAAACAAACCACATTCCCATTAACAAACATACTAAAACATTATATCGGACACAGACTACATCACAGGAGGAAAACAGACAGGTGAGAAGATTTGGGTTCTGGTGTCTAGAAACCAATCCACCAAAGGTGTTGACCTAAAACACAAACACGGAAGCCAGAGGCCAAGACAACCTCCTTGCTTAGGGCTAGATGTAGACCAGTCGGTAGCCACACTGTTGGTGTCTAGCTATTAACATATACCATATAGATCAAACAAATATTGATCCTGTCAAGGTGTCAATACACGCACTTTTGCTCAGCCATTTTATTCCAGGAAGAACCCAAACACCTCCTCCTGACTGGAAGTGAGTAACTGCTCAGGAAGGAACTCCATAGAAACCCCCCCACAGCTCTGGTTAGAGATAAAACCATCATATATCCAGTAATAAATACATCAAAAGTCAAATCTGACATCTGTTTGATCTTTTGATTTACACACACCTCTGTCATGTCAATCAAGGGTGACAGAACCCAGTGACATGCCAGTCACTGTGACAGACAGGTCATATAGCCATAAATCAACTCATAAATCTGACCATGTACACATTTGACATATGACAACCTGTCAATCAACGCTGACTGGACCCTCCATAAATCAAGCCATAAATCAGGGTAATAAATCATCAATCTGACACAAAGGGTATGATAATACTACTTGCATTAATCTTTGATACTGTTAAAAAACAACAACTGTTCTTTGTTAGTTCATGTTAGCTCTGATCCATTAAATAATGTCAACAGGCGCAACTTTTGTTCTTAACAATGTATTAGTAAATGTTGAAATTATCTAGGTTAATATATTAACTACAGTTAACTAAGGTTAATGTTAAGTATTTGTCATGTTAGTTCTTGCTGGGTAGGTAACTAATGTTACAAATGAAACCTTATTGTAAATTGTGAAGTATCACCTGTGTTTATTGTTTATACGTGTTAAATAATTTATACATAAGTATAAATAAATGTAGGGGTAATTTAAGTTGAGTTAAGTTTTTTATATTTATATAAACTTTCTGTATAACTTTTTTTTCTTTTTTGCTGTAATTGCATAGTTTTGTAAATAAATTGTTCTCATGCCAATTTAATCCAGTGAGTTCTTTACTTTTAAAATGCATTTATCATAATGAGATGAGTTAGGGTTAGCGGTAAGTAAACATTTTGGCAGCGTATCAATTTTAAATGAAAGATTAGTGAACAGTGAAGAAGATATTAAGAATGAATCTGGGCCATGTACACTTCAGTGTCGGGCTGATTCCGGCTCGGATGGGGCAGTGTCGGTTTTCAAGATGATAGAATGAAATGTTTCTATAATGGACACATAAACCAAGAAAAAACATTCCTAATACATTAAAAAAATGCACATTTCAAACATTTAACGAACATTCACTAATAACATTTTCATAACGTTTTCAAGATGATAGAATGGAATGTTTCTATAACGTTCACATAAACCAAGAAAAAACGTTCCTAATACATTAAAAAAAACACATTTCAAACATTTAAGGAACATTCACTAATAACATTTTCATAACGTTTTCAAGATGATAGAATGGAATGTTTCTATAACGTTCACATAAACCTAGAAAAAACGTTCCTAATACATTAAAAAATGCTAATTTTAAACATTTAAAGAACATTCAGTAATGAAGTTTTCGTCAAGTTTTTAAAATGGTAGGATGGAATGTTCCTGTAACGTTCGCAGAAACCCCACAA
Source organism: Cyprinus carpio (assembly GCF_018340385.1). Lineage (NCBI taxonomy): Eukaryota > Metazoa > Chordata > Actinopteri > Cypriniformes > Cyprinidae > Cyprinus > Cyprinus carpio. The sequence goes on from NC_056611.1 coordinate 7,015,267, forward strand.
AAACTTGCCGTTCTCAACATGTACAAAACATTCCGAAATAACGTTTTCATAACTTAAGGGAAATGTTAGTAAAACGTTCTGCAAACTCATTTTTGTTAGCTGGGGTGTTGGGGGGCCTCCAGGAACATGGTTTGGAACCACTGCTCTAGAATCTAGACCAGTAGTCACCAACCTTTTTAAGCTCATGATGATTCCTGACCTCGGCCTTTATTAAAGAAAATATCTATCCATTGAAGAATTTATAGAAAAAGACCAGATTGTACTTCCACTTTGAGGCCTTTTATTTATTTTAATTAGTGATGCACCAATCATGATTTTTCTAGGCTTTTAAATATATATATATATATATATATATATATATATATATATATATATATATATATATATATATATATGTGTATTTTTATTTTTTTTTTTTTTTTTTTTTTTTAAACAAGCTAATTCACAGATTCCGATACTCTGATGCAATCCAAACAAAGATGCTACACAGATGTTGCATGTGCAATTATAATAAACATGAGCACTGCACGATTCAAAATCAAAATGCAGAGTTTTAATATCACTTTTTGGGCCCAGATGACACCCCTCAGATCCACACTTGGGTAAGATTTTCTGAGCCTCCTCAACCCCCAAATACTCAGAGTGGGGCATGGGAGCCAACCCTCTCCTTCTGCTCCTCTCTCCTTGAGCTGGGTCATGGTGGTTGAGCAAAAGAAGCCCTTGGCCCAGGATGCAGTGAGGGATGTACATGTATCTCTGGAATGTTTTGGTTTGCAGAGAGCCTTACCTGCCACTGTGCAATCTTTACCCACCAAGCCTGATGTTACCCTAGAGGCCTTGGAGGGCAATGCTGGAGCCTTAAAAAATGATACTGAACCAGGTTATAGATAGCCAGAGTCCCTTTAGACCCAGGCTCACTCAATCCCTGTACATTTAAATAATTAAAAGCATCAGGGGTATATGACACCTCCGTATGGAGATTGGGAAACCTCTTATGGGTTGGTTGCAGTCAACCTGGCAGAAGGCTCTCATCCAGTACACTACAAGTTATTTCCTAATTTGCCAATCCAAGATGAGCTTGGCCATGGCCCAAGTGAGCACCTCCACCAGCTACTTGTATGCGCCCTCTTTTTTTCTGTTTTTTCCAATGGAGACCACTTTTTTTTTTATCCAGTTCATTTCCAATTAGGGGTCAAATAAAGTCACGATCTACATATTTTCTTAATTAATATGGCGTTTTACTTGTGAATATTACATTACAGAAGGCAAATGCAAACACTGATTTATTTTGACTTTAATAACTACTTGATGTTCTTGAAATTTTACAGTAGTTGGTTTCATATTGATTTCAGGAATATTCTAATGTCAGCCAACCAGGAAGCACAATCAGATGAACTGCTACTGTAGCTCTAGCAAGCATATATGATGAAGAGGAGTTTTGCAGGACCGAATCAAAGCAGAAGGGCAAGATCCATCTGTGTCTTGAGCTTCCTCCTAACTTTAGACTGCTAGTCAAGGGTGAGATTTTATGCAGGATTTGGTCAAAAACTTGCTGTGGTTTTCATGTTTTACTGTGTTTGTGAATTAGGAACTATGAATATTGTAGTCTGAACTATGATAAACATATCAAGGCCAAACAAGACCGAAAGTGAAATAAATATATATACACACAGCCCCAATTCCAATCCCAATTACCAAGAATATGTGATGTTCATTCTCTAACTTTCATTTAATTGACAAAAGTACAAAGCAAACACTTCCAAAGTTTTCACTGACCAAACGTAAATGTATTTTGTAAATATGAACACATTTTGATGGCTGCAACACATTTCTTGATGCAGCAACAGACTGTTAAGTGACAGCAGTATTCTGAAGTACTCCTGAGCCCGTGTGTCTATATTTATCTCCACAACATGACGGTTTCTTATGCAATCTGAGGGCTCAAAGGTCAAACACATTCAACTGAAGTTTCCTGCCTTGCCCTACATGTACTGTGATTTCTCTGGATTCCCTGAATTTTCTCACAATATTATGTATGGTACTTTAACATACCTCCCCAATCTAGGGATGGGAAGGAATAATAAAGAAAGTGGTGGAGAAATGGAGGGAGCTTTCTCCGTCTACTGAATCACACACATACACCCACCAACATAATCAATACAAAACCAAATAAAATTAAACTAGGGATGCATGATATATCGGCCACCATATCTATATCGGCGGATAAATGTTAATTTTTCTGTTGTTATCGAACCAATAACTGGCCAATATCTTAGAGCCGATAAATAATGCATTATTTTCTGCAGAGACACTTCAGATGCGCACTGTTCACCATGATGGTTTTTTATTGTGTGACGTGACATACATCCAAGTATGGTGACCCATACTCAGAATTTGTGCTCTGCATTTAACCCATCCAAAGTGTGTGTGGGCAGCAGTGGGCAGAGCAGTGGGCAGCCATTTATGCTGCGGTGCCCAGGGAGCAGTTGGGGGTTAGGTGCCTTGCTCAAGGGCACCTCAGTCGTGGTATTGCCGGCCCGAGACTCGAATCCACAACCTAAGGGTTAGGAGTCAAACTCTCTAACCACAAGGCCACGACTTCCTTCCCTTGCTTGAAATATCATTGGAAACACTTCGAAAAGGAAAATACAGTGAACTGCAACATGTGCAGGGCAAATCTGTCATATTATAATGAGATTATTGCCTACTGTAAAATAATGTAACGCAATCTTTGTTCACCCATGTTTTAGCGCATTGTTAAGAGAAGATCGGATCCACAACGGATCCACATGACCAGCACAGTTAAGTTCGCTAGTGCATTTACAGTCTTTTTTGCAATTGTAATGTTGTAATATTGTGTTTATTTTATGCATATAGTGATAGTGAATTGGTGGGTTTTTGTTCAAGCCAAAATCATCACAATTAAAAGAACCAAAGACATAAACTACTTCAGTCTGTGTGCATTGAATTTATTTAATACACGAGTTTCACGATTTGAGTTGAATTACTGAATTAAATGAACTTTTCCACAACATTCTAATTTATTGAGATGCACCTGTACACTCACCGGCTACTTTATTAGGTACACCTATTCAATTGCTTGGTAACACAAATTGCTAATAAGCCAATCACATGGCAGCAACTCAATGCATTTAGGCATCTAGATGTGGTGAAGACGACTTGCTGAAGTTCAAACCGAGCATCAGAATGGGGAAGAAAAAGGGATTTAAGTGACTTTGAACATGGAATGGTTTATGGTGCCAGACAGACTGGTCTGAGTATTTCAAAAACTGCTGATCTACTGGGATTTTCACGCACAACCATCTCTAGGGTTTACAGAGAATGGTCCGAAAAAGAGAAAATATCTAGTGAGTGGCAGTTGTGTGGACGAAAATGCCTTGATGATGTCAGAGGTCAGAGGAGAATGGGCAGACTGGTTAGAGATGATAGAAAGGCAACAGTAACTCAAATAACCACTCGTTACAACCAAGGTATGCAGAATACCATCTATGAACCCACAACACGTCGAACCCTGAAACAGATGGGCTATAGCAGCAGAAGACCACACCGGGTGCCGCTCCTGTCAGCTAAGAACAGGAAACAGAGGCTATAATTCACACAGGCTCACCAAAATTGGACAATAGGAGATTAGAAAAATGTTGCTGGGTCTGATGAGTCTCGATTTCTGGTGCGACATTCAGATGGTAGGGTCAGAATTTGGCATAAAGAACGTGAAAGCATGGATCCATCCTGCCTTGTCTCAACGGTGCAGGCTGGTGGTGTAATGGTGAGGGGATATTTTTTTGGCACACTTTGGGCCCCTTAGTACCAACTGAGCATCATTTATTAAATGGCACAGCCTACCTGAGTATCGTTGCTGACCATGTCCATCCCTTTATGACTACAGTGTACCAGTCTTCCGATGGCTACTTCCAGCAGGTTAATGCACCATGTAACAAAGCTCAAATCATCTCAGACTGGTTTCCTGAACATGACAATGAGCTCACTTTACTCAAATGGCCTCCACAGTCACTAGATCTCAATCCAATAGAGCAGCTTTGGGATCTGGTAAAACGGGAGATTTGCATCATGAATGTGCAGCTGACAAATCTGCAGCAACTGCGTGATTCTATCATGTCAATATGCACAAAATCTCTGAGGGATGTTTCCAACACCTTGTAGAATCTATGCCAAGAAGAACTAAGGCAGTTCTGAAGGCAAAAGGGGGTCCAACCCGGTACTAGCAAGGTGTACCTAATAAAGTGGCCACTGAGTGTGTGTGTGTGTATAGGTATGCATATCAGAATATTATTATAGCTTGAGTACACCATAGAATTAAAAACAAAATAAATGCAGTTTGTATCTTACAATTCAAGTTTTTTTTTGTTTGTTTTTTTGTTTGTTTTGTTTAGTTTTTTTACAATATTAATAAAATACCAAAAAATAAAATAGCGCTTCTGTGACCAGCAACACTCTGATAGAGCAACCAAGGAAATGAACATGAACTCATGTTAGAGCTACTGAGCAACTTAGCGCTTTTGTGAACAGTAACACTCTGTTAGTGCAAACTAAGCAAATCAACAGAAAGAAAGTTCACAAGTGCTGAAAACCTACTTTCTCTGTTAGAGAACGATGATTTGTAGAAAGATAAGACTAAAACTTGCCCACATTAAAGTTGTTTCTAACATCTTAAATAAAATTTTATGCAATGCAGAAAAACAGATTTCAGTGAGTTAATAGTTTTATGATCATGAACTTATATTTGAACGTCTCAGCATAGCACACTTAGTTCAGTGCTTCTGTGAACAGCAACACACTGTTAGTGCAACTAAGCAAATGAACAGAATGCAAGGCCCCACATGCTGATAACCTTCTTTATCTGTTATAGAAAGTTGGTTTATGTACTTTTAAGACTAAAGCTTGCCCACAGTATAGAGGTTTCTAACATCTTAAATGAAACGTTTTTGCAATGAAGAAAAAGAGATTTCACTGAGTTACTACTTTTATGAATATGAACTTATATTATAGCTTGTAAGCATAAGATTTTTAGTTTAGCACTTCTGTGAACAGTAACACTCTGTTAGTACAACTAAGCAAATGAACAGAAGGAAAGACCACAAGTGCTGAAATCCTTTTTAATCTGTTGGAGACTGATGGATTGTACAAAGTTAAAAATAAGCTTGCCCACATTATAGATGTTTCTAGCATCTTAAATGAAATGTTTATGCAATGCAGCAAAACAGATTTCAGTGAGTTACTAGTTTTATGTTCCTGAACATAGGTTAGAGCTACTAAGCATAAGACGCTTAGTTTAGCGCTTCTGTGAACAATAACACTCTGTTAGTGCAACTAAGCAAAAGAAAAGAAAGTAAGTCCACAAGTGCTGAAAACCTTGTTAGAGAATGATGGTTTGTTGAAATATAAGACTAAAGCTTGCCAACATTAAAGAAGTTTCTAACATCTTAAATGAAATGTTTATGCAATGAAGAAACACAGATTTCAGTGAGTTACTAGTTATATGATCATGAACCTATATTTGAACATCTCATCATAAGACGCTTAGTTTTGCGCTTCTGTGAACAGTAGCAGTCTGTTAGTGCAATTAAGCAAATGAACAGAATGCTAGGCCCCACATGCTGAAAACCTTTTTTATCAGTTATAGAAAGTTGGTTGAAGCACTTTTAAGACTAAAGCTTGCCCACATTATAGATGTTTATAACATCTTAAATGAAATGTTTATGCAATGCAGAATATCAGATTTAAGTGAGTTACTAGTTTTATGATCATGAACTTATATTTGAACATCTCAGCATGAGGCGCATAGTTTAGCGCTTCTGTGAACAGCAACACTCTGATAGTGCAACCAAGGAAATGAACAGAAGGAAAGCCCACAAGTGCTGAAAACCTTTCTCTGTTAGAGAACGATGGTTTGTAGAAAGATCAGACTAAAGCTTGCCCAAATTATGCATGTTTCTAACATCTTAAATGAACTGTTTATGCAATGCAGAAAATCAGATTTAAGTGAGTTGCTAGTTTATGATGATGAATTTTTATTTGAACATCTCAGCTTAAAACACTTTGTTTAGCGATTCTGTGAACAGTATCACATTGTTAGTACAACTAAGCAAATGAACAGAAGGAGAGACCACAAGTGCTGAAATTCTTTTTTCTCTGTTGGAGACTGATGGTTTGTACAAAGTTAAAACTAAATCATTCCCACATTAAAGATGTTTCTAACATCTAAAATGAAATGTTTTTGCAATGCAGAAAACACATTTCAGTGAGTTATTAGTTTTATGATCCTGAAGATATGTTAGAGCTACTAAGCATAAGACGCTTAGTTTAGCGCTTCTGTGAACAGTAACACTCTGTTAGTGCAACTAAGCAAATTAAAAGAAAGAAAGTCCACAAGTGCTGAAAACCTTCTTTCTCTGTTAGAGAATGATGGTTTGTTGAAATATAAGAATAAAGCTTGCCCACATTAAAGATGTTTCTAACATCTTAAATGAAATGATTCTGCAATGAAGAAACACAGATTTCAGTGAGTTACAAGTTATATGATCATAAACCTATATTTGAACATCTCATCATAAGACGCTTAGTTTTGCGCTTCTGTGAACAGTAGCAGTCTGTTAGTGCAATTAAGCAAATGAACAGAATGCAGGGCCCCACATGCTGAAAACCTTTTTTATCAGTTATAGAAAGTTGGTTGATGCACTTTTAAGACTAAAGCTTGCCCACATTATAGATGTTTCTAAAATCTTAAATGAAATGTTTGTGCAATGAAGAAAAACTGATTTATATATGTTCTCAGTTTTAAGCTCATGAACTTATGTTAGCGCTTCTGACCATAAGACGCTTAGTTTAGCGCTTCTGTGAACAGTAACAGTCAGTAAGTGCAACTAAGCAAATGAACAGAACGAAAGTCCACAAGTGCTGAAAACCTACTTTATCTGTTAGAGAATGTTGGTTTGTCCAAAGTTAAATCTAAAGCTTGCCCACATTAATGATGTTTCTAAGATGTGAAATAAAATGTCTTTTGCAATGCAGAAATACAGATTTTAATGTTTTAGTAGTTCTTAGCTCATGAACTCATGTTAGAGCTACTGAGCAAAAGACTCTTAGTTTAGCGCTTTTGTGAACAGTAACACTCTGTTAGTGCAAACTAAGCCAATCAACAGAAAGAAAGTCCACAAGTGCTGAAAACATTCTTTCTCTGTTAGAGAACGATGGTTTGTAGAAAGATAAGACTAAAACTTACCCACATTAAAGATGTTTCTAACATCTAAAATGAAATGTTTTTGCAATGCAGAAAACACATTTCAGTGAGTTACTAGTTTTATGATCCTGAACATAGGTTAGCGCTACTAAGCATAAGACGCTTAGTTTAGAGCTTCTGTGAACTGTAACACTCTGTTAGTGCAACTAATCAAAAGAAAAGAAACTAAGTCCACAAGTGCTGAAAACCTTGTTAGAGAATGATGGTTTGTTGAAATATAAGACAAAAGCTTGCCCACATTAAAGATGTTTCTAACATCATAAATGAAATGTTTCTGCAATGTAGAAACACAGATTTCAATGAGTTACTAGTTATATGATCATGAACCTATATTTGAACATCTCAGCATAAGACGCTTAGTTTTGCGCTTCTGTGAACAGTAACAATCTGTTATTGCAATTAAATAAATGCACAGAATGCAAGGCCCCACATTCTGAAAACCTTTTTTATCAGTTATAGAAAGTTGGTTGATGCACTTTTATGACTCAAGCTTGCCCACATTATAGATGTTTCTAACATCTTAAATGAAATGTTTCTGCAATGCAGAAAATCAGATTTAAGTGAGTTGCTAGTTTATGATGATGAATTTTTATTTGAACATCTCAGCTTAAAACGCTTTGTTTAGTGATTCTGTGAACAGTATCACACTGTTAGTACAACTAAGCAAATGAACAGAAGGAGAGACCACAAGTGCTGAAATTCTTTTTAATCTGTTGGAGACTGATGGTTTGTACTAAGTTAAAACTAAATCATTCCCACATGAAAGATGTTTCTAACATCTAAAATGAAATGTTTTTGCAATGCAGAAAACACATTTCAGTGAGTTACTAGTTTTATGATCATGAACATATGTTAGAGCTACTAAGCATAAGACGCTTAGTTTAGCGCTTCTGTGAACAGTAACACTCTGTTAGTGCAACTAAGCAAATGAAAAGAAAGAAAGTCCACAAGTGCTGAAAACCTTGTTAGAGAATGATGGTTTGTTGAAATATAAGAATAAAGCTTGCCCACATTAAAGATGTTTCTAACATCTTAAATGAAATGATTCTGCAATGAAGAAACACAGATTTCAGTGAGTTACAAGTTATATGATCATAAACCTATATTTGAACATCTCATCATAAGACGCTTATTTTTGCGCTTCTGTGAACAGTAGCAGTCTGTTAGTGCAATTAAGCAAATGAACAGAATGCAGGGCCCCACATGCTGAAAACCTTTTTTTATCAGTTATAGAAAGTTGGTCTACGCACTTTTAAGACTAAAGCTTGCCCACATTATAGATGTTTCTAACATCTTAAATGAAATGTTTGTGCAATGAAGAAAAACTGATTTATATATGTTCTCAGTTTTAAGCTCATGAACTTATGTTAGCGCTTCTGACCATAAAACGCTTAGTTTAGCGCTTCTGTGAACAGTAACAGTCTGTAAGTGCAACTAAGCAAATGACCAGAACGAAAGTCCACAAGTGCTGAAAACCTACTTTATCTGTTATTGAATGTTGGTTTGTCCAAAATTAAATCTAAAGCTTGCCCACATTAATGATGTTTCTAAGATGTGAAATAAAATGTCTTTTGCAATACAGAAATACAGGTTTTATTTAATGTTTTAGTAGTTCTTAGATCATGGAACTCATGTTAGAGCTACTGAGCAAAAGACTCTTAGTTTAGCGCTTTTGTGAACAGTAACATTCTGTTAGTGCAAACTGAGCCAATCAACAGAAAGAAAGTCCACAAGTGCTGAAAAATTTTTTTCTCTGTTAGAGAACGATGGTTTGTAGAAAGATAAGACTAAAACTTGCCCACATTAAAGATGTTTCTAACATCTTAAATGAAATGTTTATGCAATGCAGAAAAACAGATTTCAGTGAGTTAATAGTTTTATGATCATGAAATTATATTTGAACATCTCAGGATAAGACGCTTAGTTTAGCGCTTCTGTGAACAACAAAACACTCTGTTAGTGCAACCAAGCAAATGAACAGAAGGAATGCCCACAAGTGCTGAAAAACTTTTCTATCAGTTATAGAAAGTTGGTTGATGCACTTTTAAGACTTAAGCTTGCCCCCATTATAGATGTTTCTAACATATCAAATGAAATGTTTATGCAATGCAGAAAAACAGATTTCAGTGAGTTAATAGTTTTATGATCATGAACTTATATTTGAACGTCTCAGCATAGGACGCTTAGTTCAGCGCTTCTGTGAACTGCAACACACTGTTAGTACAACTAAGCAAATGAACAGAATGCAAGGCCCCACATGCTGATAACCTTCTTTATCTGTTATAGAAAGTTGGATTATGTACTTTTAAGACTAGAGCTTGACCACAGTATAGATGTTTCTAACATCTTAAATGAAACGTTTTTGCAATGAAGAAAAACAGATTTCAGTGAGTTACTAGTTTTATGAACATGAACTTATATTATAGCTTGTAAGCATTAGATTTTTAGTTTAGCACTTCTGTGAACAGTAACACTCTGTTAGTACAACTAAGCAAATGAACAGAAGGAAAGACCACAAGTGTTGAAATCCTTTTTAATCTGTTGGAGACTGATGGATTGTACAAAGTTAAAAATAAGCTTGCCCACATTATAGATGTTTCTAACATCTTAAATGAAAGGTTTATGCAATGCAGAAAAACAAATGTCAGTGAGTTACTAGTTTTATGATCCTGAACATAGATTAGCGCTACTAAGCATAAGACGCTTAGTTTAGAGCTTCTGTGAACAGTAACACTCTGTTAGTGCAACTGAGCAAAAGAAAAGAAACTAAGTCCACAAGTGCTGAAAACCTTGTTAGAGAATGATGGTTTGTTGAAATATAAGACAAAAGCTTGCCCACATTAAAGATGTTTCTAACATCTTAAATGAAACGTTTCTGCAATGTAGAAACACAGATTTCAGTGAGTTACTAGTTATATGATCATGATCCTATATTTGAACATCTCAGCATAAGACGCTTAGTTTTGCGCTTCTGTGAAGAGTAACAGTCTGTTAGTGCAATTAAGCAAATGAACAGAATGCAAGGCCCCACATGCTGAAAACCTTTTTTATCAGTTATAGAAAGTTGGTTGATGCACTTCTCAGACTAAAGCATGCCCACATTATAGATGTTTGAACTGTTTATGCAATGCAGAAAATCAGATTTAAGTGAGTTACTAGTTATATGATCATGAATTTTTATTTGAACATCTCAGCATAAAACGCTTTGTTTAGCGATTTTGTGAACAGTATCACACTGTTAGTACATCTAAGCAAATGAACAGAAGGAGAGACCACAAGTGCTGAAATTCTTTTTAATCTGTTGGAGACTGATGGTTTGTACAAAGTTAAAACTAAATCATTCCCACATTAAAGATGTTTCTAACATCTAAAATGAAATGTTTTTGCAATGCAGAAAACAGATTTCAGTGAGTTATTAGTTTTATGATCCTGAACATATGTTAGAGCTACTAAGCATAAGACGCTTAGTTTAGCGCTTCTGTGAACAGTAACACTCTGTTAGTGCAACTAAGCAAATGAAAAGAAAGTACGTCCACAAGTGCTGAAAACCTTCTTTCTCTGTTAGAGAATGATGGTTTGTTGAAATATAAGACTAAAGCTTGCCCACATTAAAGATTTTTCTAACATCTTAAATGAAATGATTCTGCAATGAAGAAACACAGATTTCAGTGTTACAAGTTATATGATCATAAACCTATATTTGAACATCTCATCATAAGACGCTTAGTTTTGCGCTTCTGTGAACAGTAGCAGTCTGTTTGTGCAATTAAGCAAGTGAACAGAATGCAGGGCCCCACATGTTGAAATCCTTTTTTATCAGTTATAGAAAGTTGGTTGATGCACTTTTAAGACTAAAGCTTGCCCACATTATAGATGTTTCTAACATCTTAAATGAAATGTTTGTGCAATGAAGAAAAAAACTGATTTATATATGTTCTCAGTTTTAAGCTCATGAACTTATGTTAGCGCTTCTGACCATAAGACGCTTAGTTTAGCGCTTCTGTGAACAGTAACAGTCTGTAAGTGCAATTAAGCAAATGAACAGAACTAAAGTCCACAAGTGCTGAAAACCTACTTTATCTGTTAGAGATTGTTGGTTTGTCCAAAGTTAAATCTAAAGCTTGCCCACATTAATGATGTTTCTAAGATGTGAAATAAAATGTCTTTTGCCATGCAGAAATACATATTTTAATGTTTTAGTAGTTCTTAGCTCATGAACTCATGTTAGAGCTACTGAGCAAAAGACTCTTAGTTTAGCGCTTTTGTGAACAGTAACACTCTGTTAGTGCAAACTAAGCCAATCAACAGAAAGAAAGTCCACAAGTGCTGAAAACCTTCTTTCTCTGTTAGAGAACGATGGTTTGTAGAAAGATAAGACTAAAACTTGCCCACATTAAAGATGTTTCTAACATCTAAAATGAAATGTTTTTGCAATGCAGAAAACACATTTCAGTGAGTTACTAGTTTTATGATCCTGAATATAGGTTAGCGCTACTAAGCATAAGATGCTTAGTTTAGAGCTTCTGTGAACAGTAACACTCTGTTAGGCCAACTAAGCAAAAGAAAAGAAACTAAGTCCACAAGTGCTGAAAACCTTGTTAGAGAATGATGGTTTGTTGAAATATAAGACAAAAGCTTGCCCAGATTAAAGATGTTTCTAACATCATGAATGAAATGTTTCTGCAATGTAGAAACACAGATTTCAGTGAGTTACTAGTTATATGATGATGAACCTATATTTGAACATCTCAGCATAAGACGCTTAGTTTTGCGCTTCTGTGAACAGTAACAGTCTGTTAGTGCAAACTGAGCCAATCAACAGAAAGAAAGTCCACAAGTGCTGAAAACATTTTTTTCTCTGTTAGAGAACGATGGTTTGTAGAAAGATAAGACTAAAACTTGCCCACATTAAAGATGTTTCTAACATCTTAAATGAAATGTTTATGCAATGCAGAAAAACAGATTTCAGTGAGTTAATAGTTTTATGATCATGAAATTATATTTGAACATCTCAGGACAAGACGCTTAGTTTAGCGCTTCTGTGAACAACAAAACACTCTGTTAGTGCAACCAAGCAAATGAACAGAAGGAATGCCCACAAGTGCTGAAAAAACTTTTCTATCAGTTATAGAAAGTTGGTTGATGCACTTTTAAGACTAAAGCTTGCCCACATTAAAGATGTTTCTAACATCTTAAATGAAATGATTCTGCAATGAAGAAACACAGATTTCAGTGAGTTACAAGTTATATGATCATAAACCTATATTTGAACATCTCATCATAAGACGCTTAGTTTTGCGCTTCTGTGAACAGTAGCAGTCTGTTAGTGCAATTAAGCAAATGAACAGAATGCAGGGCCCCACATGTTGAAATCCTTTTTTATCAGTTATAGAAAGTTGGTTGATGCACTTTTAAGACTAAAGCTTGCCAACATTATAGGTGTTTCTAACATCTTAAATGAAATGTTTGTGCAATGAAGAAAAACTGATTTATATACGTTCTCAGTTTTAAGCTCATGAACTTATGTTAGCGCTTCTGACCATAAGACGCTTAGTTTAGCGCTTCTGTGAACAGTAACAGTCTGTAGGTGCAACTAAGCAAATGAACAGAACGAAAGTCCACAAGTGCTGAAAACCTACTTTATCTGTTAGAGAATGTTGGTTTGTTCAATGTTAAATCTAAAGCTTGCCCACATTAATGATGTTTCTAAGATGTGAAATAAAATGTCTTTTGCAATACAGAAATACAGGTTTTAATGTTTTAGTAGTTCTTAGCTCATGGAACTCATTTTAGAGCTACTGAACAAAAGACTCTTAGTTTAGCGCTTTTGTGAACAGTAACATTCTGTTAGTGCAAACTGAGCCAATCAACAGAAAGAAAGTCCACAAGTGCTGAAAATTTTTTTTCTCTGTTAGAGAACGATGGTTTGTAGAAAGATAAGACTAAAACTTGCCCACATCAAAGATGTTTCTAACATCTTAAATGAAATGTTTATGCAATGCAGAAAAAACAGATTTCAGTGAGTTAATAGTTTTATGATCATGAAATTATATTTGAACATCTCAGCACAAGACGCTTAGTTTAGCGCTTCTGTGAACAGCAACACTCTGTTAGTGCAACCAAGCAAATGAACAGAAGGAATGCCCACAAGTGCTGAAAAACTTTTCTATCAGTTATAGAAAGTTGGTTGATGCACTTTTAAGACTTAAGCTTGCCCCCATTATAGATGTTTCTCTAACATATCATATGAAATGTTTATGCAATGCAGAAAAAACAGATTTCAGTGAGTTATTAGTTTTATGATCATGAACTTATATTTGAACGTCTCAGCATAGGACGCTTAGTTCAGCGCTTCTGTGAACTGCAACACACTGTTTAGTACAACTAAGCAAATGAACAGAATGCAAGGCCCCACATGCTGATAACCTTCTTTATCTGTTATAGAAAGTTGGATTATGTACTTTTAAGACTAAAGCTTGACCACATTATAGATGTTTCTAACATCTTAAATGAAATGTTTTTGCAATGAAGAAAACAGATTTCAGTGAGTTACTAGTTTTATGAACATGAACTTATATTATAGCTTGTAAGCATTAGGATTTTTAGTTTAGCACTTCTGTGAACAGTAACACTCTGTTAGTACAACTAAGCAAATGAACAAAAGGAAAGACCACAAGTGCTGAAATCCTTTTTAATCTGTTGGAGACTGATGGATTGTACAAAGTTAAAAATAAGCTTGCCCACATTATAGATGTTTCTAACATCTTAAATGAAAGGTTTATGCAATGCGGGAAAAACAGATGTCAGTGAGTTACTAGTTTTATGATCCTGAACATAGGTTAGCGCTACTAAGCATAAGACGCTTAGTTTAGAGCTTCTGTGAACAGTAACACTCTGTTAGTGCAACTAAGCAAAAGAAAAGAAACTAAGTCCACAAGTGCTGAAAACCTTGTTAGAGAATGATGGTTTGTTGAAATATAAGACAAAAGCTTGCCCACATTAAAGATGTTTCTAACATCTTAAATGAAATGTTTCTGCAATGTAGAAACACAGATTTCAGTGAGTTACTAGTTATATGATCATGAACCTATATTTGAACATCTCAGCATAAGACGCTTAGTTTTGCGCTTCTGTGAAGAGTAACAGTCTGTTAGTGCAATTAAACAAATGCACAGAATGGAAGGCCCCACATTCTGAAAACCTTTTTTATCAGTTATAGAAAGTTGGTTGATGCACTTTTATGACTCAAGCTTGCCCACATTATAGATGTTTCTAACATCTTAAATGAAATGTTTCTGCAATGAAGAAACACAGATTTCAGTGAGTTACTAGTTATAAGATCATGAACCTATATTTGAACATGTCATCATATGACGCTTAGTTTTGCGCTTCTGTGAACAGTAGCAGTCTGTTAGTGCAATTAAGCAAATGAACAGAATGCAAGGCCCCACATGCTGAAAACCTTTTTTATCAGTTATAGAAAGTTGGTTGATGCACTTCTCAGACTAAAGGCTTGCCCACATTATAGATGTTTCTAACATCTTAAATGAACTGTTTATGCAATGCAGAAAATCAGATTTAAGTGAGTTACTAGTTATATGATCATGAATTTTTTATTTGAACATCTCAGCATAAAACGCTTTGTTTAGCGATTCTGTGAAGAGTATCACACTGTTAGTACAACTATGCAAATGAACAGAAGGAGAGACCACAAGTGCTGAAATTCTTTTTAATCTGTTGGAGACTGATGGTTTGTACAAAGTTAAAACTAAATCATTCCCACATTAAAGATGTTTCTAACATCTAAAATGAAATGTTTTTGCAATGCAGAAAACACATTTCAGTGAGTTACTAGTTTTATGATCCTGAACATATGTTAGAGCTACTAAGCATAAGACGCTTAGTTTAGCGCTTCTGTGAAGAGTAACAGTCTGTTAGTGCAATTAAACAAATGCACAGAATGCAAGGCCCCACATTCTGAAAACCTTTTTTATCAGTTATAGAAAGTTGGTTGATGCACTTTTATGACTCAAGCTTGCCCACATTATAGATGTTTCTAACATCTTAAATGAAATGTTTCTGCAATGAAGAAACACAGATTTCAGTGAGTTACTAGTTATAAGATCATGAACCTATATTTGAACATGTCATCATATGACGCTTAGTTTTGCGCTTCTGTGAACAGTAGCAGTCTGTTAGTGCAATTAAGCAAATGAACAGAATGCAAGGCCCCACATGCTGAAAACCTTTTTTATCAGTTATAGAAAGTTGGTTGATGCACTTCTCAGACTAAAGCTTGCCCACATTATAGATGTTTCTAACATCTTAAATGAACTGTTTATGCAATGCAGAAAATCAGATTTAAGTGAGTTACTAGTTATATGATCATGAATTTTTATTTGAACATCTCAGCATAAAACGCTTTGTTTAGCGATTCTGTGAACGGTATCACACTGTTAGTACAACTAAGCAAATGAACAGAAGGAGAGACCACAAGTGCTGAAATTCTTTTTAATCTGTTGGAGACTGATGGTTTGTACAAAGTTAAAACTAAATCATTCCCACATTAAAGATGTTTCTAACATCTAAAATGAAATGTTTTTGCAATGCAGAAAACACATTTCAGTGAGTTACTAGTTTTTATGATCCTGAACATATGTTAGAGCTTCTAAGCATAAGACGCTCAGTTTAGCGCTTCTGTCAACAGTAACACACTGTTAGTGCAACTAAGCAAATGAAAAGAAAGAAAGAAAACATGTGCTGAAAACCTTCTTTCTCTGTTAGAGAATGATGGTTTGTTGAAATATAAGACTAAAGCTTGCCAGCATTAAAGATGTTTCTAACATCTTAAATGATATGATTCTGCAATGAAGAAACACAGATTTCAGTGAGTTACAAGTTATATGATCATGAACCTATATTTGAACATCTCATCATAAGACGCTTAGTTTTGCGCTTCTGTGAACAGTATCACACTGTTAGTACAACTAAGCAAATGAACAGAATGCAAGGCCCACATGTTGAAATCCTTTTTTATCAGTTATAGAAAGTTGGTTGATGCACTTTTAAGACTAAAGCTTGCCAACATTATAGATGTTTCTAACATCTTAAATGAAATGTTTGTGCAATGAAGAAAAACTGATTTATATATGTTCTCAGTTTTAAGCTCATGAACTTATGTTAGCGCTTCTGACCATAAGACGCTTAGTTTA
>NC_056611.1:7385096-7468095 GCF_018340385.1 Cyprinus carpio
TATATAACTTAATACGGTGCTGACAATTATTTCCATTATTGCATTATAACTTTACAGTGCATACCTGCAATGAAAATATCAAATAAATAATTATTAAAAAAAATAATTTAATAATTTTAAATTAAAAAAAGATTGTGTTGTTATTATTATTATTATTAATAACAACACTAATAATAATAATAACACTAATAATAATAATTATTTTATATATATTTTTTTATTTTATATAATAATAATAATTATTTTATATATATATATATCTTTTTTTTGTAACACCCCCCCCCCCCCCCAATCCAATGAAGTAATGGAAATCTTGTCCTACAAACCTACTAGGCGTTCATCCAGTAAGTTTATTGTAAACGTGTTTTCTGATCATTTTTACAAGCAGAGGAACACATCTGAATTGTCTGTGGTCATATCACGCCACAGATGTGTGGTATATCAGATTCTTGCTAAAATGACTATCTAGAGCCGATCATCTAGTGCTAATTCCCCAAGGGTTCGAGTTCTTGCCCTGTTCACACGCCGCACCTCCTCCAGACTGGTCGAAGTCGTCTCTGGAGTCACGTCCCCCTCCTCTGGCCCCACGTGAGCCACCACGGCCTGAAAGGACAGGGGGCTGTTTAATAGGGGCAACAATTCACAGCTGAGATCAGGGTGAAAGAGAAACGGTTCAACTGAACCCATCAGATCATCAGTGCTAACAGGAAGACAGCAGCTGGACAGGCAAGTTTTAGCCTATAGGAAAGCAGATTCATTTGTTAGAGGGAAAGGGTTTTCTATTGAGTGATGAAAAAACAGAAAAGCACAGAGAAATCCGAAGATGAAAAACATGTACATGAACAATGACTGTGAGAAGCCATGGCTTTAAAAAGATAGTTCACCCAAAAATACATTTACGTCATCATTTACTCACCCTCGAGTTGATCCAACCCTGTAAAAAACAATATTTTGACCAGAAACCGTTTGATTACTCGCATGGTTGCCACAACTTGTGTGTGAGTAAATTACAGAATTAAAATTATATGGGTGAACTATCCCTTAAGAAATGCGTTTTTGTGTAGTATGAGCAGTGAATTAAATACTTGTAGCTATATGCAATATAACCAAGCGGAGACCGTTCAGAATAAGAGACAGAAGACACAAAGCTAATATCGAGCATTGCTTAAGGGTTGGCAGTACCACCAAAATCCTGGTTATGGCACATCACGAAGAATTTCAACAAAAACGTTTTTTATTTTTTTTAAGCATATGGTATTGAAATTTTTGGGGTAACTCGTCATATTTTCTCTAAAATAAAAGATCATAATGTCTACTAGCAGTCAACTGTGGCTGGGCAAGTTGAAGTGGACTAAATGATTAGCATCAGAGAAAAAAGGTCTTTCACCTGAAGATCAAATTTGTCTTTTTATTGAATTAAAAAATAAATAAATAAATAAATTCACAACTTGAGTTGTGCCTGTAACTGAACAAATTCTTAATTTACCATCGGACTCTATAAAATGCAAGTAAATAAGTTAAAAATCCGACATGCCAAAAACTTCAGTAAACTATACATGCTACTCTACATGACCATATATCTTGTTTTATTATTATTAAAAAATAAATAAATAAATAAAAATACAATGGGAGCGCCAATCCCTAGCATTGCTCATTTCTGAGAATTTAAAGACCACAACATTTGAAAGGAAACACAAGCAATACATCAACAGCAAGAAAGAGAAAGCAGCACTAATAGAAGTACAAGATAAAGAGATCGTGCTAATGCACGACGGTAATATTTAGATATATTGATTGGCGCACACACAGAGTACCTCTGTCGTCTTTCCGGAAGCCGAAGCCTCCGGCACCACGTTCTTGCCTTCGGCCCTCTGCGATATCCACCCTCAAAGATCGGTCCCCTAGCAGCTGTGAAAGAACTTCATACTTAACACACAACTTCTCAAACCAGTACACTAGCGCTCAGAAGTTTGCGGGTGGCAAGATTTTTTGAACACAGCCCCTTATTCTCACCTAGGCTACATTCATTTAATTACAAATACAGTAAAAACAATACTACTGGGAAATATAATTTTAAACAGCCTTTCTATTGTAATGTTTAAAAATGTAATTTATCCCATATTTAGCATCAGTTTGTGTGCTGCTACTTATTTTTGTGGAACTTTTGTTTTGATCCTTAGATGAATATAAAGGTCTGAAAAAGTTTAGTAAAATTTAGCCTTAATAATCCACAGTATGTATAGGCCTCTGCCAATGTGTAGTAAATTACCTATAAAATCATTTAAAGTTAGACTGGATTGAGATGAAACTAGATCAAAGCACAAAGCAAGCTGTTGCTAGCTAGCTGCTAATTTTATTAAATTTTATATGGTAAAAAAATTACACTATTACACCTTTTAACTCTACATTTTTAATGCTACGTTTTAATTGATATGATTATACTAAAATACTTATCAGGTCTATCAAAAAAGGATTTTATCTTTCAAAACTATGAAAACCAGTTGTGGAAAAATCACAGCTTTTTTTGCAAAGAGGGCAAGAAAGGATGACAGTGAGACTGACAGGTAATATCTGTGTCTGATAATTGCATAATTTGTAAACAGATAAATTGTGATACCTTTGACATTTCAAATATACTTTGGTATCGATGATGTTTACATGTAAAATAAGTTGTAATCGCTTTCTTTTACTATCTAGCCTGACAGTGATCGTTTTTTCATGAATAAATAGGATAAGAAAAAAAAAAAAATCACAAATTGTTTCTTATTGTATTTCTGTTTCTTATTGTATTTATTTTAAATTTAACATTTATTGTCAATATTGGGCTTGTGGATCATGGGTACTAGGGTACTCTTTGCTGTGTGTGGATGACCATGTCGGTCAGCCACCACCGAAGACCAATTTTGACCCACCAAAAACACATTTTCCGGAAAACTTTGGTAACAGTTAATTTTTTTTAAATAAATTTTAATGCATCCTTGCTGCATAAAAGTATTAATAATTTCCTTAAAAAAATCTTAAGGACCCCAAACTTTCGATCTAAAGTGCAAGTTTTAAACAGCTGTCAAGCTTATCTATTAGGGCTGCACGATACTGGAGAAAGCTTGAGATATTTAGTTTTTCTGCTATACATATTGCGATATGAAAAAAAAAAGATGACTTGAATAGCTCTATTTGGAAAAAAATATTCAATGATTGGGGAGATTTTGCAGGCGAGTAAATCGATATAGAAAATAAACAAATTGAAGGCATAGATAAATATAATCGCAAAAAAGATACAAATGAAATAAACCATGCTTTATATTTTCAAGTTAAGTCTTACAGTATTCAATACAGAAATTGAATAATCAAATGTAAAATAACACTGCATAGTCTTCATTGTATAAATGAAATCTGTGTTAAAGCTACAAAAGTGATTTTTCTCTGTTTTGTTGTTGTTTGATTAACATTCACGACAGAAAGCAGGAACACTTCTCAATTGTTTGAGGATGTGCACATCGTGATATCGATGCTGAAACGATATATCGATATACCTACGTGGCTTTATCATTATTAACTTTCACCATCAACATAAACAAAAAACTAAAACTATTCCTATTCATAATTACAACAAAAAAACGCAACCACAAAAACTAAAAAAAAAAAAAATAAAATAGAGTGTAATCAGGTGACTTACAGCGCCATCGTATGTCAAAGCCTCTTTCAGAGATTCCAAGTCGTCAAACTCTACGTAACAGAAACCTGGAGATCAAAAACAAAAACAATTTGATCATCAAGTAGATGCGTTTATTCACATTGATTTTCAGTACAGTACATTAATTCAAGTTACATCTAACAGCATGTGGTTTCTCTGAGGATCGAACCCATGACCTTGGCATTGCTGGAGCCACGTTCTACCCGTCGAGCAACACAAAGATAAACTAGCCACACATTTTGAGGTTTGATTCATGTCCGCAGCACAAAGTTTAGTACTTAGGCGAAAACCCAGTATGAATAATAAGCAAACAATTTAAGATCAGCCCACCTTTGAACTTGTCTGTCTCTTTGTCTCGCACTAGTCGGACGCTCCTGAGGCTGAGGTCTTTGAAGATGGCATCTATGTCTCCTTGCACTGTGTTGAAGGGCAGGTTGCCGACGTACGCCGTGTAGGGCGGCTCTGTGGGGAGCTCCTTCTGCTTCCGGGGTCCGCCTGGGCCTCCGCCACCACCGCCTCGGGGTCTGTCCGAAAAACAAACAACCTGATCAGTTCTACACTTTCTAGAACTAACAACACGCAGCTAAGTTATTGATCTAGACGTGTGCTTCCAGCAGGACTCAAACACTGCACATGAAAGACGCACACTGACTGATGATTACAACGAAATAATACTAAGAGTAATGTTTCAAAAAATACTGAAAACGCCAGAATATTTATTAAAGAGAAAGAAACTGAATCAACAACCAAACAAGCAATAAATTCCATACCAAAAATAACAAAAAAACAACGGTTCAGCTGCGCTGTTGTTTGGAATAATTTTCATTGGTAAAAGAGCAAAAAATATATACAATTCTGTAACTCAATATTTTTTAAAATAAAGCACTATTTTAGTTTTTGTTCAGTATTCATTTTAAAAACTATCGGTCAATTAATCGGTATCGGCCAGTGTGGTCCAACCTAGCTATCGGTATCGGCAAAATCCAATATCGGTCGACCTCTAGTACAAACAGCCATACATTTGATCTAAGAACATTTTTCAAGTGTGATTCATAGAAACTAACAAAGAAAAATAGTGCTGTCAAATGATTAATCGCTAATAATCTCATCCAAAATAAAAGTTTTTGTTTACATAACATGTGAGTGTAGCCTACTATTCATATTTATGATGTATACATAAACACACACACGCACGCATGTTTATCAGGGCTTGAATTTCGGCATGGGGTGGTTGGGACTGTGCATAATTCTACTGATTCCCACAGTTTCATCGCTTGTAACGCGGGAAATTTATGCAAATATTTCAACGTGAAAGACGCTCACGACAGATGACAGAATGTATAATTTGCACGTGCTTTGGAGTCTTACAATTTTAAACATTCAAGTGCTCAATTCAGTACTTGTGAGCTCTGTGACTTTAAGATCATTTTTGTGAGCAGCCTTACACCCAAAGCACGCACACAGAGACGCATCTGAGAGTGCACACCTTTGCGCGTAAACGGGCAAATACATACCAACCAGAGGTCGACCGATATTTGTCATTTTTTAATATATCGGCATCGGCCGATATCCGTGTTTAGTAGCGCCGATTTAAATTCAGGCACGTCAGCGGGCAGCCCCGTGTTATTGGTGCAGTGGAAAGTGCTGCTGCCGCATGTGTAGGACCCCAAGCCAAAACTTTTGGAAGATTCAACAACAGTCCTGGGAGATAAAGGTAGTCAGAGAATTTCACTCTGTAAATGGGGTGGAGTAGGTGGCAGCTCTCACAAACACTGCAGCGTTACTCCGCCCTGCTCACAGACAGCACCGTGCTCGGAGAGACAGCTGTCCTGGAGCAGCACAGAACGGTGAATGACATTTGTTCGGAAGCATGGTTTGATGCAGACAACAGCCAGGTTTCCATCCAACTCATTTGCATTTAGGGATGTCAATATTTGATCATTTCCATGATCGATCGTCGTTTAAATTAACAATCAATGAATAAGCTTAATACTGCAAAATGCGTCTGCAGCGGTATTATTATTATGTGCAAAAGCCACTCGGAAAAAAAGCCTTCTCACCCAAATTAAAGGGGTTTTAGTCTGAATAAAATGCTAGTAGCAGGACTGTAAAATGAATATGTGATTATGATCATTTGATAAAATGAAGGGAGCGCGCTGTACATTTGAGATCATTTTACTTTTGTTGACTGTTTCCCGTCAAGGAGACCGCTGAATGCGCCTCTTTAAATGGTTTCGTGGTGCTCGTTGTTGTATTTTAAAATGCAATTGCAATGTTTTCAAATGACACTATAGTATTAAAAATAAAACTATCCCAAACGTAGGCTAACTGTGGCCTAAAAGTTTTTTTTTTTTTTTTTTAAGTATCTTCCTCACAATATAAATATGAATCAACAACATTATAAATTCTAAAACACAAATATAATGGGTGATTGCAGTTTAAAAATATGTCTAAAAAAATACCCTAACTTCCCCCTCAAATTAAAAAATCCCCCCATAAGAGCCAACTAAAGGGGGAATTCCCCCCCATTTTCCAAAACACAATTCAGGCCCTGGTTTATATATTAAATATATTTATAGATAATTTATATGAATATAAATATATACATGTAAATGCATGTAAGTATTTTCAAAATATACACTGTATGTGTGTGTATTTATATACACATTAAATGTACTCAGCACATACACGTGATTAATTGTGATTAACCGTTTGACAGCACTGAGAAAAAAAAAAGCAAATACCTCTTCCACGCATGGTGAAATCTATAAATCACAAATGATTTTGAAATGATTTTTGTGCACCGCTGAATGGTTTCAAATCTCTGCTTGTAAACGCCCCCAATTAATGTGTCCAACATATAACAGAGCACCAATCAACACTGAAATCCTTCACTTGAGAATGATAAGTAGTAAGAATCGCTAAGACTTCCAAACAGCTGCAGTACTTTGACTCTCTGCCACATGAGAAAGTTTGTCCATCTGCTTAGAAAAAAAAAAAAAAAATGAGCATTGACAAGGTTTGAGAAACTGGAATGTGGGTGTGTGGTCACTTCTGTTAGTCTGCTGCACACTGGACAGTTATGAGTAATAATAAAAATCAGTAATCCTAAAAATCATCAAATTGCATATTGGCTTGGCCCACACATTGGTCTATTACTGGTAACAAAGTGTGATAAAGTGCTACTGAACAGACACAACGTGCTTTGGACTGAAATATTGCAGAAAGCATCTTTATTTATTTTCTGTATGTAATAGGAGATTAAGGGGCCGTTTACACAATGTTTTCAGCCAAAAACGGTAAAGTTTGTGCGTTCTGCCTGTCTGTTTACACGACAACAGTGTTTTGGAGACTGAAAACGGGTTTCAAAGTGCAAGTTTTTGAAAGCGCCACAGTTATCGTGATGTCATGCGCATGCGTAGTACGTGTTAGGTATGTAGACATGCGCAGTACGTGTCGATTATAAAGGCAAGCGCGAACAAACATACACAACAATGACGGATGTCACAAACAATGTCACGTGTGGATTTACTTCACAAATATTACAACCAACAGCAGAGATGCATCATATACAACATATAATCGTCACTTCCCTACAGGTAATGTTTACTAACAAGGTGACAGCGCCAACTACTGGCCTGACGTGTGTATTACAGCGTTTTGGTCCATTTTCGCGGATATGTGTAAAAGCAAATCGATTTGAAAACATTGTCGTGTATACGTGAAACTTTTTAAAAACGCACTGTTGTCGTGTTGTGCTAGAAATAATACTATTATTTAGTAGAATGTATGTGATACTGCTGCTACTACTGTTGAAAAAATTAATAAAACTTTATTTTTTAAAGAAATAAATCACAATATTTCAAAAATTTTTTAATTTTAAAAACAAATCCCTTTTATTTACCAAAAAATAAAATGTGTTTAAATTTCATTAATTAAAAGACAAATTAAATTTGGGTGAAACTTGTTTACTGTTTTTCATAATTATATTACTTGTAGAAAAACTTTAAACAACTGTAAATAAGTATAAAGAATGCCATTGGTTTTATTTTTAGTGATAAAAAGCGTGTTTTTTTTCTTAATTAGCATATTTTTGTGTTTTGCTTTGGTACCGAGAACCGTGGATTTTCACTGGTATCCGAACCGAATACTGAAATTTTGGTACCGTGACAACACTATCCCATACAAAGCCAATCTGTGAGCTTCCGCTGGGATCCAGTATACTACAGACATTCCCTCTGTTGTCAGACGGAGGCCTGAGACGAGTGTACAGCGTGACATCTCCGCTCTGTCTGGTGTTTTCAGTCCTGTGCTGGCCACAGCTAATGAGTACCACCGCAAAAAAACCCTGCGATATCAAAAACTTAAAATACTGCGGCGCTAGGGACCAGATGGAAATACCATGGTACCCTCACACATGGATGACATTTATGTTGTACCATTAATCAGCCAATATCTGGCCGTTTCAAGCTCATCAACTGGTCAACCTGCCCAATACCGGTGCCAAAACTCGATAGCCTCAATTAATAAACGCACAACACACATTTATTGTGATTTTTTTTTGAGGAGTGGAAATCTTACATAACATTATAAATGTCTTTACTGTCACTTTTGATCAATTTAATATATCCTTGCTGATCTTTTGAATAGTTGCACATCACCGTTTTCACTAAAATATTAAGCAGCAAATAAGCTTTTGTACTAATATACACTACGAGCATTCAAAAGCCCGGGTTCAGCTAGAATTTTTATTTTATTTTTTTGGAAAGTAATTACAGAAATGAATACTTCTATTCCGCAAGGATGCATTAAATTGATCAAAAGTAACAAAGACATTTATAATATTACAAAAGCTTTCTGTCCGAGCTAAATGCTGTTCTTTTGACCATTCTATTCAAAGAAACCTGAAAAATAAGTTTAACACTGATAATAATCAGAAATGTTTCTTGAGCAGCAAATTAAATCATATTA
This sequence comes from Cyprinus carpio, assembly GCF_018340385.1. Taxonomy (NCBI): domain Eukaryota; kingdom Metazoa; phylum Chordata; class Actinopteri; order Cypriniformes; family Cyprinidae; genus Cyprinus; species Cyprinus carpio. The sequence goes on from NC_056611.1 coordinate 7,393,762, forward strand.
AAATGATTTCTGAAGGACTGTGTGACACTGGATTAGGGATATGCTGGTATCAAATTTTCCTGTTGCGATTAATTGATAATGCTTTTGTCACGGTATACGGTATTATCACGGTATTGAAATTTAGTTTTAAAAAAGTGGTCATAATACAGTATAACAGGTTAAATAACTTTTTTTCTTATAACAAAAATAACTGAACATTAAAAAACAAAAAAACAAAAAATAAAAAAAAAAGTTAAAAACATTAAACATCAAAATAAAAAAAAACAACAAAAACCAACACTTAACAATAAAAAATAATAACTCAACATTAAACCAAAGCAAAAACAAAAACATTATGCATTAACACAAGGCAAGTTTATTTATATAGCACATTTTGTACACAATGGTAATTCAAAGTGCTTTACATAAAAGAAAGTAAAAAAAAATCATGAAGAAAAATAACCTCAAAAATAAAACAAGCGATTTAAGAACTTTGAAAATGATTTAAAAATTGACTTAAAAAGAATTTAAGACTGTTTAAAAATAGAAAATGATTTTACATAAAATATAGTGCAATACATAAAATATAGTGTAATCAGTTCGGACATCGCATAGTGCTCATTCAATAAATGCACAGCTAAACAATGAGCAATAGCTGCATTTGCTTTAGAAGTTATTAATCTTTGTTAAAAAATACAAGTCTTAGTTCATGTTAGCTCATTAAATAGCACAGTTGCAATTTTCAATTTTAACAATGTGTTATTAAATATTGGAATACCTAAGATTAATGAATGTTCAGAAGAATTTTTCATTGGCAGTTTGTTAACTAAAGAAGCCCTAATGTAAAGTGTGAATGAACAATAAAGAATCAAAAAATTTCAAACAATATCTAGGGCATGTTGTAGTCCAGATTTAAAAAAAAAAGTTTGAAAATAAATAGCCTATTAAGTCTAAATATTAAAGTATTTGGCTCTGTGATGAACACCATAGCACATCCACAAATCTGAATGGCTACTTAAAATTATTTAAAAATGGTTTAGAAAGTAGCAGCTGCTTTATTTATGGGGTTTACAGGGTAAGGGCTGCAGTTTAGCGCCATCTGCTGTCAGAGAGTGAATGTGCTTTCATTCAGCGCATCACGTGTTCCCCCATGTGCTTCTCTTACGTGCTTGTTTACATCAGAGCGCATGCTTCTTTCAAGCAGCATACAGCAGTGTCGTGCATTTTGAGCAGTTAATAGGAAAAAATATTCTTAAAATGCATTCCAAATTCTGAATAATTTGTAATATATAATTATTCACGGTATTTAGAAGTGCCCACAATAACAATATCGTGCATATTCGTTACCGCGATATATCGCATTACCAAATACCGGCACAAGTCTACACTGGATACTGGAAAGCTGAGCATTCAGATTTTATCACAGGACAAAATTTATTTTTAAAATGCATCAAAAACGAAAACTGCAATAACATTTCACAATATCACAGTTTTCACTGTATTTTTGTTAAAATGAATACAACAAGTTATTTCAAAAACTCATTCCAAACTTTTTTTTCCTTATTAGCAATGATGCAACATGGTCAGGGAAGCCTAAAGTACAAAACAGAACTCATTTTACCAGGTTTACATTCATCCAATAAGCACTTACTTTCTGTTTCTATATTTAATAGCTGATAAATGTCAGAGGGGCAGCACGCGGGTATGCAAATAAAGCCATAGCACACACGTGCATGCCATCAGGTCGATCTGATGGACGGAAAACACAATAAATCTCAGTTATGATTTGGACTTGTGCTGCTGACCCGAGAACAGCGTGAGCAGAGGCTGAACGCTCACCTGCGTGGACGTGATCATTTCCATGTGCACTGGATTTCAACGACACCCCGAGGCACTTCAAACAATAACTTTACAACAGTGCACGAGCAGAAAGATGGAAGTAGTGGAGATGAGAAGAGTTCCACTCATAAGAAGTAATGCAGTGGGTTTAAAAACAGCAGAGTAATACAGACGGGAGTCAGAGCCCTGATCGAGGCCCTGCGCTAAAACACGCCGCCGCACTGATCACTCAAACCGATGATGACACCAATAACCATATTCTGTAACAATAAACGAGCAGCGAGGCTTTACATAACGTCTGCGTGCACGGAAACGACGAGTCGGCTGCGAGACATGAAGCCCATGTGGGCTGAGTTTCGTGGCCGGCCCTCATTCATCACAGCGGGAGCTGCTGCGTGGCCTACCCGCGCTCGATGTCCCGCGCTCACACGCGCCCCGCCGCCGCCTCCCGCCACACCCGCGCCTCACCGCTGCTCTCACGCGGCTTTCCTTACCCTCTCCCCCCTCCGAAGCTCCCGTAAGCCCGGTCATCGTAGTTATCGTAATCCGCCATTGACGAAGATGCTGTCCAGAGCAAGCAGCAGTCTGACGCTGAAGGACCCCAAAATATACGGCTGCGAGGTTTAGCTGCCCTCTGCGTGCCTGAGGCGTTGCCAGTTGGCGGTTTATAAAATACATCTGAGTAGTGAAAGAGTAAATAGGTTTAAAATGTCAAAGTATGACGTACGTATATTCACGTTGGAGTCTGTATGCAAAAACACATTTTTAATGTGAATAATGGACGATTTTTTCAACCGGCCAACGGCGAGGAGACTCGAGATGCGATTGTATTTTTTATTTTAATTTTTTTAATTTTATTTTTTTTTTGAGTCAGTTTTTATACAGTCTATGGTAACAGCTAACTCTTTTTTTGGAGGAACGTATCAGTGGGGATTCAGTGTTTGGAATGTTTTAAATGAATTCACCAAAAAGATTCATTCATTGGCCCTTTCTGTTCTTGCACCAGAACGTATGCGATAGGCGTGTGAATCTTTGAGTAGCCAGCGAATCGATTCGATTCACGATTCATAGGTGTTCGATTCGATATATAACCACTTATATTTTGCTCATCTTATTTGTGCATGTTTAGCTTTGAGGATGTTACCATAGACACTGGATTGACTGATTAGCTGACTGATCAATTATTTATTTAAAGCCACATACAACATGTAGTTATATTCTAAAGTACACATTTTCTGAAATAAGTTCGTGTTGATTCTAATAAAATGTTTTGAAGAGTTTAAATATTAAGCATTAATGAATTGATCTGTGACACTGTTTTATCTTAATATGTGTCTCATTAAGGGATATGCAAGCTCTTTTTTTTCAAACTAAGCATGATTATTACATGAAATCTAATCATTTCAGATTTGTAAACACAACTTTACATTTTCTGTTATCTGTTATGTCTACAATGTGTCGATTTGTTCCAAACCTGTATTACTTTATTTCTTTTGGTTGAGCTCAACTGTATATATATATATATATATATATATATATATATATATATATATATATATATATATATATATATATATATATATATAATTGGTTGCTTTCATTGTTTCTTTCTATATATGTCCCAAATACAACATATTAATAAATATACACATTTATTGTATAGACAAAAAGAGTGAGTGAGACTAAAAAAAAAATCTTAAAGCCATAGTTCACCCCAAAATTAAAATTCTTCAGGAAGAAACTCAGGTTGGGAGCAACTTTAGGGTGAGAAAATAAAGACAGGATTTTTATTTTTGGGTGATCTATCCCTTTAAGGCTTATGTTGGCCCTTCAGGAAGGTCTGCTGAGTAAATACTGCTATGACCTACTGCCCTCTTATATTTAAACTGAACAAAACACCAGTATTTATAACCGTCATCCAAGAAAAACAAATTACAAAAGACAAGAACAAAAACAAGAAGGAAAGAAAAGCCAAAAAAAACAAAAAAGAAAGACAATTTCTGAGATTTAGCCTGGTGGGAGGATGCACATAATTTTTATAATGTTAGCAATGTCTTGCACCATCATGTGGCTGTGAGAGAAAAAAAAAGAAAGAAAGAAAGAAAGAAAGAAAGAAAAAAACCTGGCTTCCCACCAGCCACTTCAGATGAATCATCTAACAGACCGTGAGAAAAGTTTTAAGCAAAAAATAAATAAACAAATATATAAAAAATAAATTACTAATTAAATAAATCTGATTGTTTTCTGTTGGTTTCAAAAACTGGAACATGATTTATATAAGTTCTGTCCTTCAAACTAAAATTCTACAATATTATGTTTTGCAATAGCATTTCAGTGAATTCTGTACATACTGGAAGACATTCAGACGAGAAGAAACTTTTGTGTATTTTACGTGTTGTAAAAAGTATATGGACCGTTCAGCTTCTCTGAAAATGTATGTCACTGCATTAGACAGATGATCATCAAACCAAGATTTACAATTTCTTTTACAATCATTTTTGCTTTGATATAAGAACCTTCTTGACATTTTTCAAAACACTAGACAAATAATTCACAACCGATGATCAAAATGCACTTCGGAGAGAGGAGGTGAGTGTGTGAACGGGGTCCTGACGAGACGCCTGTGGGTGAGGGAGAGAGAGGGGCAGAGAAAACAGAAGAAGAGGCAGAAAAAGAGGAGGTTTCGCAGGTGGTTTTCCTCTTTATTCACATGTTTCTCTCGCTCCGAGTCCACCAAGGCTCAGGTGGAGCAGGTCAATGATGAGGCCCCATCCAGCACGGAGACCCCGGAGGTCAAATTGATCGATTTCGGCTGTGGAGACCTCTTGAGAAGCTCGTCCAACATCACTTACAGTAGAATGTGTTATCTAAAAACAAGTAGTCCCTCCATGTGCTAATCAGGCAGGACACAGCAGAAAATGAACAATGGACTAACAACATTCTCAGAAAGCAAAGGATAATTTAATTTTTGTTGACTAAAATGAAATGCCATTACAGTTAGAGTAAAGTGAGAAAAAAAGTGGTAAAGCAAACTTACACATGTGGCAAACTCTTTCCTTCAGGGACAGCAAGGTACTGTCCCCCTGAATACTTTGAGAAGGGCGAGAACTGTGCGAAACAGGCGACGGCATGGTCGCTGGGGGTGCTGCTGTTTAGGATGATCACCCGCCTTTTCCAGATCTCAACGACATCGGATGAATGGATCAGACACTTGTAATTCTTAATCACACAAAACAGAAAAAACAGTGGCTTTATAATGGATAATGCAGGAATATCTCCCAGCTTAGAGAGCAAGTGTAAAGTTGAAGAACACCGACTACGTTCAGTAAACAGTACACGCATGCTGAACGTATACAACGCTGATTACGTTCTGGGGTACTCTCCAAAATGTAACTCGGGGAGACGGATTAATGAGAGAATTTTCATTTTTGGATGAACTAACCCTTTAAAGGTAATAATCAGACTTCTCTCCATCTTTTTGCACAGAATGCTGCCGTTTCATTCGAGGTTGCCTGAAGAGTGACCCAGAGCAGAGGATTCATCTGGAGGAGATGCTCTTCCATGACTGGTTCAGATATTTTGCCATTTGCTTGTTTGTTTATTTATTTAGTTTTATTTTTTGGCTTTTTGTTGGTTTGATTATTTGAATATGGACATGAGCTTCTTAACATTACCTTTCATTAACTGCTGCAACTCTCATTCAGTCAATCCTTATATACTACACAGATGACAAGTTGTATTTTTAAACCTTATGAAGTATGTTTTTCTAATTTGTACAATATCTTATTGTGTTGCAGGTCCCTCTGTAGGTGATGGAGGAGAGGGTCAGCTTTGTATCTGGTGGGCTAACAAGGGTCCATCTCTCCAGCCTTAACGTCTTGCAGTGCTGGCAGGCCTTGGTTGTGTCTGGCGCCTTGGCTTGAGGCAGTAGTTTTAGCATCTTACAGAACTACTTGCCTACGGATGTTAGTTAAGTCACCATTCAATCATATTTTTACAGTTTTTCTCAGTCGCTTTGGTGCATTTCTCAAATCAGAAATGAAATTCTCAAAACTACTTGTACAACCTCCACATCATCTAGTCATTTGTACACATCCTAAAACCAGTTTCTCATTCTTTTGAACAAGTTGCGATGGCTTTGGTACATTCATGCAACTGATTATGTACATTTGTCTGTCTATTCCTACAGTTGCTAATGTCATGCTGCTCAAAATGTATTATATAGTTCTCTATGCAACAGTCTTACCCCCCAAAAAATCTAGGCATTAGTCATTAAATGCAAAATGGTTGATCTAGTTGTCATAAACATATTTCTATTAGAGTTTTTGTAAATTTGTCATGAATTGTGCAGGTGAATCTTGACTTTCACAAATGAAGAGAGTGTAGATCAGCTAATAACCTCTGAAATTGCTCAAAGGTGCATCTCATGAACCTTCAATTGGAAAGCATATATAGACATAGGACAACACTAGAGTTACAAATTCTGACAATGGATATTTCCTCTCCATTGGCCTGGCAAATCAACAGTAGTTCTGTGGCCGCTGTGTCTGCTTTTGGTCAAGTTGAAGCCAGTCTCATTCACATAAATGAAGTTGTGAGATGGTTCACTTGACACCAATTCCACGTTGCATTGCAAAGGAAGATATTCGTTGTGATGTAGAGGAGAATCTGTGGGCCGACTGACTGGCACATCAGGAGGTGTAGACAGACTGCACTACAATTCCTCATACAGTGCAAAAGCAAAGTTCTGTCTAAGGGGTGTTTCCTGTGTTTGCCTTTATAATTTTGTATTTTTGCCTTTGTGCCCTTATTTCTTTATATGTCACAATGACGTTGTAAGTCACAATGACTTTTTTATGTATGTGTGTGTGTGTGTGTGTGTGTGTGTGTGTGTGTGTGAGAATCATATCCAGTCTCTTTCAATCAATACCCCACACAGTAATGTGTAAATTTGTACTTTTAAAATGGATATATGGCATACGTAAGGAGTGCAGCTTTCTGGAATTCAATACAGTAACTTTCATCCAAACTGTTGCCATAGTTTACAGCAGGTAATACTAACAGAGTGCACTGTAATATTGACAACATGACTAAGCATTTTGACTATCTTGTTTGTGATCTATGACTCAAGGGCTTTTCATTCTGATGGCACTGATATGTTGACTGACATAAATACTTACACAGTAAAAAACGTTGGGTTGTTTTTTTAACCCAACCGTTGGGTTACACATATTGGGTCATTGTGTTGGGTTATCTTAAAATTTGTTGGATCATTTATTTTCGGCGTTGGGTTATTTTTAGTTATAACCCAACTGTTGTGTTAAACATGGTTCCCGCCTCACTCCGGTTCAAATTTTAACGGTCCAGTCAGCGACTCAGTGGACATCAGCGGCAACCTGCCTGATTATGAAAGGTAAGTAACTGTTAATATAATGTTAATATAATTTTATGATGTATATAACTGTTATTACATTAAGTAATGTGTACTGAAACGTTAATTAAATCGTAAAACTATTTAAAAAAAACGAAGTTTTAATTCCCTTTAGTCAGTTCTTCCCCAGATCGATTGTAAATGAATATGCTATTCCCGTTTGCTTGCTAGCATTAATAAATAAAAACATTAGCTGAAAGACTAGCAAAACCGTTTAGAGAAGTATTACTTAACGTTAATAAAAATGTCTGGTGAAATGTGAAAGGGCGCCGAAATCTTTAGGCTAGAAAAGCCGCACGGACCATTTATCGGATCGGACCAGTGACTGAAGCTGCTCGAGCGAGCCGAGCCGAGCTCACACATCAGTCATGCGACAGACACCAAGCGTTTGAATTCGCTGAATTTTCTGTTATAGAAGTTCAAAACTCAGACGAAAGAGCAGAGTCGCAAGGCAATCCGCTCTTTTAGCAGAAAATTCGTACCAGCGCCCCAAGACTACATAACGTTACGTTACTCCTACAACAGAGCGTAAAACAAGCCATTCGTCAGTGTATCAGAAACAAAACAAAAAAACAAAAAAACAACAACAACACAAACATAGGCTATAATTATTTTATATAGCCATGCATATTGTATTAAAGCCATTACAGGAATAATGGAATAGCCTGTAATTATAGTAATTTTTTCTTATGAAGCTATAACAATTTTGCATTTATATTAAATGTGTTATACTAAACATGTTTTTACTTATGTTTTAGATAAATGGATTTCTTTGTAAAGAAAAGATTATTTTACCAATCCTTGCTAAGTTTCTGGACGTTGATGGTGTAAGGACCCTTGCTGTCTATGGGAGGGTCAGAGAGCTTCCAAAAATCAACAAAAATCATACTAACTTGTGTTCCAAAGATGAACGGAGGTCTTACGGGTTTAGAACGACATGAGGGTGAGTAATTAATAACAGAATTTTCATTTTTGGAAGAACTTTCCCTTTAAGGTGTTTATAACACAATGCATATGGTGACCACTGTAGCATTTTTTATTAAGGATATGTTTATTTCTTGAAGTATAAAGGTATGTCCTTGGTGTACACATTTGTGTAGTTTTTGGTATACTGGTATGTGCACATTTGTGGTTTGAATTTGTATACCGTATGTGCACAGATGTTTAGGTTGTATATTTCTGTACTGTATGTGCACATCTGTTTTAAAATGTGTATTATGTGAATCTGTGTAGGTTTTGAATTGGTAAACCATATGTGCACATTTGTTTTGAATATTTGTACTGTATGTTGATATTTGTGTTTTGAATTTAACATGTATTTGAATTTATGTATATTGTTTGTGTATATTTGTTTTGAATTTAATGTGTATTTTGAATATTTGTACTTCAACATTTGTTTGCCATGTGTTCTGCATGTTCACTCGTGTATTTTGAATTCAATATAATTGTGCACATTTATATTAAATACTAGGCTCATCAATATTGAGTAAATTTGTCATTTAAAACTTAAAAACTGTTTTTAAAGCAGATTTATTGTCTTTTCTACTTAAATAAAACATCTGTATTTGAAAACTGTGTATTTTATTCATTAAAATAATCTCATGAATAAAAGTAATAGTTAACCCCCCAACTGTTGGGTTATTTTTTAACCCAACTGGCTTTTAACCCAATCATTGGGTTAAAAATAACCCACAGTTGGGAAGGTGCTATACCAACCCATAGTTGGGTTACTTGTTGGGTTATTTTTAACCCAACTTTTTTTAGTGTGTACTTTTGAGAGATAAACTAAAGATTTTAAGTAAGTTACAGGCTTTTGCAGGTAATCCATTGTGTGGTGCTGTTTGTACCAATTGTTTTGAGAAATGCACATACTTCTTTGCAAATAGACCCCTTAAAAGTTTGTAAACATTGCAACGTCTGCGGGTGGGCGGGGCTTAGCTGGAGGCAAAAAGAGGCGCAGACGCAATGTAGACAAGCGTAAACTAGCACGATTTAGGAGGGATTTATTAAACATGGATGCAGAAGAAGTTTCGGAGCTGTCCGAATATGTACAGTCACTGACTCTGCGGGACCGTGACAAAAAAAATAATAGTAAAAAAAGTGGGAGTTAGCATACATTTATCAATTAATTCAGCTGATCACTCAGTTCACTGACCAAACTGGTTATCTGACCAAAATATAATGACGAGTGGATAACATTACAGTAGCCTTATTTATTTATTTATTTATTTTTACCTAAGCCTGGTGTAGTTCTTGTATCTTGTTCTCATTGGAAACATTTTAAACCAGGTTTTGGATATTCCCTAGACAACATATGAATTACTTTCGGGTGGTTTGGGGAATTTGGTCAAGGCTTATTGTCTAATGTAACCTATCGCTGGGCTAACTATGATTAGCAATGTGGATTATTTTAGGAGACCATTCAAAGGATGGCACACACATACATCGCTATATGTTTGTTTAACATTTAAGCTAGCAAGTGCGCTGAAGGTTGGCGACTTTTCACCTATAAAACATAAACTTGCTGATTTGTACTAGATAAAACCCAAACACAACAGTACATATGCATAGATTATTTTACCTAATATGAAGTGTGCACTGCAAACACGAGCATTATTTATGATCGTCTCTGTCTAGTCTGTACGCCGTATTGCATTCAACCACAATTGTATTCTTGATTTCTGTGAAGGAATGTCGGCCGGGATCCGGTGAAACTTTAGTTTTGAACCAAAAGTGCTGTTCCTTCTATTCTGGCAGCCAAAAACACAACAAGACGACATTTTAAAGTCAAAACCTCAAACTTTTAGCGTGCCTGCTATGAGTTCTTCCTTATGTTTTGCCTCCAGCTAGAGCGGTGACGTCACAGTGACGTAGGCGATTAAGGGGTCTATATTAAAGCCCCGTTCACACCACCAGCGACTTTTTCACTGTTTGTCACTTGTGGCTGGCAATTGAGGTCACTACTGGGTGTTCCCACTACTTTTGCCTAGTTACCCCGTAACACTGCACTACAGCAGATGAGTCACGTGCTCTCCACTGACTTCACTCCCATCGGTTGTCGCTCGAGAAATTTGCTTCTTATTTGCATAAAGTTGAAGAATTCTGAACTTTTGTCACTTGACTCGCATCGCTTGACACGCCACATTCCTTCGCCAATGGTCACTGTCACTTATGTCGCCGGAAGTCGCCAGAGCTCCATTGAAAATGAATAGGATTATGTTGCTCTGTCGCTGTGTGTTGCTGGCGGTGTGAACGGGGCTTAAGGATGATTCGAGAAATGAACCAAAGCGACTGAGAAAAACTGTAATAATGGAGTCACCCTGAGCTCCCTGTCAAGCCCCTCTCATTGCTGCTCCAGAAGTTCCTGCCGCTGGTGTCTGGATCCCAGAGATCCATGTCACAGATGCATGAGAGCACTCAGTCATGGCCACAGATCCCCCTTTCTCAGCTGCCTTGGGTTGAGAGATCTTGTCAGGGCCGCGCCAGAAAGGCATGTTAAGGCTGCCATAAAGGTTCATGTCACTGCTCAAGAACCTGCTGAGGCTCCAGAGAGGGTCCCGACTTGAAAGTCCCAGGATGCCCATTTCACACCTCTGCTGGTCCCAGAGGTCCCTCAAACTGCCGCTTCCTGCCACAGGCAAACGGCTCTCATGGATTCTGTCATAGTGGCTCCAGAAATCACTGTGAAAGCCACCCTAAACAATCCTGATGCTGCTGCTCCAGAACCTACTGAGATAAGAGAGGTCAGAGTGACAGGCACCAAAGAGGTCACTTGACAGTATGCCTTTTCAGAGCAACCTTGGTCCCAGAGCTTCCTGTTCCAGTTCTTGCTGCTGAAACCTTAGAACATGGAGCTCCAGCTGCATGACCATCCGGGTCACACTGTTGCCCACCACAAAGGTTCCTCTCATGGCGGTGCAGAGATTCATGCTGCCAAAGAAACTCCAGCCAAGGCTGCCCCAGTGTTTCCTTTCATAGCCTCAGGAAGATCTGGTGATCAAGCTGCTCCAGTCCCAGAGCTTCTCTCTCAACCTCCCTGGTTCCAGAGGTTCCTGCTAAAGCTGCTCTGGTGGCCCTCCATCCTGAGGAGAGATCAAACATTATGTGCTTGGAAAGCTGCTCAGAGTCAATGCGAGTTTCTTACAGAATGGAGAGTTTGCATTTGGCATTTATTTGCATTTAAGTAATACACATTGTTAATTGATGCTTGGGATGCTGGTGTGCTGGTGGACCAGCATTTGTTGTCTTTTGGGTTTTGATATGATCCCAGCAAGAACAAAACAAAACTTGTGCATGTGTTACATACAGTGGGTACGGAAAGTATTCAGACCCCCTTAAATTTTTCACTCTTTGTTATATTGCAGCCATTTGCTAAAATCATTTTTTCCTCATTAATGTACACACACCAAGCATATTGACAGAAAAACACAGAATTGTTGACATTTTGCAGATTTATTAAAAAAGAAAAACTGAATTATCACATGGTCCTAAGTATTCAGACACTTTGCTGTGACACTCATATATTTAACTCAGGTGCTGTCCATTTCTTCTGATCATCCTTGAGATGGTTCTACACCTTCATTTGAGTCCAGCTGTGTTTGATTATACTGATTGGACTTGATTAGGAAAGCCACATACCTGTCTATATAAGACCTTACAGCTCACAGTGCATGTCAGAACAAATGAGAATCATGAGGTCAAAGGAACTGCCTGAAGAGCTCAGAGACAGAATTGTGCCAAGGCATAGATCTGGCCAGGGTTACAAAAAAATTTCTGCTGCACTTAAGGTTCCTAGGAGCAGAGTGGCCTCCATAATCCTTAAATGGAAGATGTTTGGGATGACCAGAACCCTTCCTAGAGCTGGCCGTCCGGCCAAAACTGAGCTATCGGGGGAGAAGAAGAGCCTTGGTGAGGAGAGGGTAAAGAAGAACCCAAAGACCACTGTGGCTGAGATCCAGAGATGCAATCGGGAGATGGGAGAAAGTTGTAGAAAGTCAACCATCACTGCAGCCCTCCACCAGTCAGGCTTTATGGCAGAGTGGCCCGACGGAAGCCTCTCCTCATTGCAAGACACATGAAAAAACACCTGAAGGACTCCAAGATGGTGAGAAATAAGATTCTCTGGTCTGATGAGACCAAGATAGAACTTTTTGGCCTTAATTCTAAGGGCGGTATGTGTGGAGAAAACCAGGCACTGCTCATCACCTGTCCAATACAGTCCCAACAGTGAAGCATGGTGGTGGCAGCATCATGCTGTGGGGGTGTTTTTCAGCTGCAGGGACAGGACGACTGGTTGCAATAGAGGGAAAGATGAATGCGGCCAAGTACAGGGATATCCTGGACGAAAACCTTCTCCAGAGTGCTCAGGACCTCAGACTGGGCCGAAGGTTCACCTTCCAACAAGACAATGACCCTAAACACACAGCTAAAATAATAAAGGAGTGGCTTCACAACAACTCCGTGACTGTTCTTGAATGGCCCAGCCAGAGCCCTGACTTAAACCCAATTGAGCATCTCTGGAGAGACCCGAAAATGGCTGTCCACCAACGTTTACCATCCAACCTGACAGAACTGGAGAGGATCTGCGAGGAGGAATGGCAGAGGATCCCCAAATCCAGGTGTGAAAAACTTGTTGCATCTTTCCCAAAAAGACTCATGGCTGTATACGATCAAAAGGGTGCTTCTACTAAATACTGAGCAAAGGGTCTGAATACTTAGGATGTGATATTTCCGTTTTCTTTTTTAATAAATGTTCAAAATGTCAACAATTCTGTGTTTTTCTGTCAATATGGGGTGTTGTGTGTACATTAATGAGGAAAAAAAATGAACTTAAATGATTTTAGCAAATGGCTGCAATATAACAAAGATTGAAAAATTTAAGGGGGTCTGAATACTTTCCGTACCCACTGTATCATGTTCCTTTTGAAACTGGTTTGTGTTTGTAGTTAAAGACCAAGTAATATTAATATATTATTTTTATATTATTAGAAACATTTTACCAGCGACATTGATTAATAATGCAACTATAAAATTTTCAGTTCTATTTTCAGAGGGAGCAAACGAAATTACAAAGTTATCATATAATTCAATAAATCATGTTTTAACCCTATATTGATTTTCCTTTGCATACTTAATGTGTTAAATAGGGAAATATGCAAGCAAAAACTTTTTGTCCCCATAAAGTAATTCTGAACTTGCATATAGACAGCTGGCCTACTGACACTCAACCCTGCTGTTGAACCAGCATCACCAGCTCCATTTTGCTTGGGAACAACATGGATATGCTGGTCCACCAGCTAGACCAGCCAGGACCAGTACTATACCAGCACTAACCAACATAAACCAGCACTATACCAGCACTGACCAACATTAACCAGCCAGGACCAGGAATATATTAGCATAAACCAGCACTATACTGGCATTAACCAGCAATATACCAGCATAAACCAGCACTGACCAGCTTTAACCAGCCAGGACCAGCACTAACGAGCAAAAACCAGCACTATACCAGCACTGACCAGCATTAACCAGCCAGGATCAGCACTAACCAACATAAACCAGCACTGTACCAGCATTAACCAGCCAGGACCAGCAATATACCAGCATTAACCAGCCATGACCAGCAATATACCAGCACTGACCAGCACTAACATGCATAAACCAGCACTATACCAGCACTGTACACATCTACTTTGGGTGCCAAAGAAACACAGGTGGTCTATTTTAAAAGTAGTATCTCTTTTGGCCTCCCCCAAAACCTCAGTTGTCCCAATAGGAATGACAACTCCCAAAGTCCAACTCCAAAGTTATGATTGTATTATAAGTGTAGTACAGTCTATCTATGAATAACTTTTAGAAATGACATCTGGCAATGAATAAAACTAGCAGATTGATAAATGGACTTTTTAAAAGGAATCTAAAAATATTTAATTTAATAACAGACCATTTAATAATAAAAAGTAACCACAGCCTTTAAATGACCAGACTTTCCGGTAATAGTGATGCATGTTACCAGCTGGTTTGATTCCCATGGAATGCAGAAATTTGATGTGTATCTTTAATGCAATTTAAGTTCCTTAAAAGCATCTGCCAAATTAATAAATGTAAATGTATTTATTCACACACACACACACACACACACACACACACACACACACACACACACACACACACACACACACACACACACACACACACACACACACAACACACACACACACACACACACACACAGGTATGCAGGAACTCCAAATGCAAGTATTGTATGTTTTGATATAATTTCATATATAATAGAAGAGTCAGATTACCTTGTAAATTCCCAGTTTCTGATACTTTTATTAGTTCACTAATCCAAATCCATGGCACTATGTAAAACTCATTTGTGCAGACAGTCTGATGTTTTAAAGCAAAATATGAACTTTGGATCATTCTCAAATAATGCTGCTGTCATTGGGGACGGACTATGTACTAAGACATCCTAATATTCATGCATAAGAGTTACATGAAACCTCCACTGGATGGAGACAGAGTCTGATCTTCCAAACCTTCGGCACACAAGGCTAAACCATACAGACTTGTGCTTTAGTTAACATGAGATGGGTGGAGCAAAACTGCTTTCCCCTCCCACATCATGACCTTCTCCACCCGTAAACTCCATTTACACTGACAGTCAGAGTGTTACAACATAATTCTGCTCCACAGAGAGGGAGGGAGAATCACCTGACTCTGTATTTATAGGGCACACTTATATGTGGAGATGTGGGAGGATGTGATTGTTGTTTTCTTTCATGCTAGCTGCCACAGATGAGTCTCACCCAGAGTTCAGTAAAGTGTTGCGTCCTCCACAGTGATAACTGATAGCAGAATGGCCCGAAACACTCTTGTGAGCTCACAGCATTTCATTACTATGCACTAGAGATGTATGATTGATTTATGTGTAAACAGGGCACTTTATAGTGCTGAAAGCCTCTCACAGTGTTTGGATTTTGGAGATCGATGAGGGGACAAGCTCATAGCAGCAAGCAGAGAATACTGAAGAGAGTCGTGTCTCAACGCAGATGTGCAGAAATGGCTCAGGCTTGTTTTGAATGATGACTCCTGAAATGTTTCTATCTATATATATATATATATATATATATATATATCTATCTATCTATCTACCTACCTAAACATCATTATTTCTGCCAGACAATCTATCTATCTATCTATCTGTCTATCTGTCTGTCTGTGTGTCTATCTGTCTGTCTGTCTGTCTGTCTGGAATTGGATGAGTTTGGCTAGATAGGAAAAGCATGCAGCGAACAAGGGTCCAGTATACATGTAAATGCTGTGAATACTGTGAAAGCATCCCACGATGCACCTCTTCAGAAAAGCCTTGAATGTGCAGAGTTTTAAACTACATAACATATTTGTAACCTACCTCAAGTCATTTTAATCAAGATCTGTTTTCATAGAAGTGCTTGGAAGTGCTGTATACCATTAACATTGCAGCAGTCCATAACCATTATTCAAGGTTATAATCATCAATTATTTGAATTAAGAACCATTAGTACTATAACTTATTGCTTCAGCCTCCACCTCATAAAAAGACAAATTTGACAAAACAAACTGTAATGTCAAAGCAGGTTATTCTGAATCATAGGACTGCACTTCTGTCCTTGAAGTTGGATGATTATTCCTTTTTGGGCTGGAATTGATTCAGTCCATGAATGGATGTGCTTGATGTATAGGTGTTCCTGTTCTGTGATGTCTGTCCTGTAAGAGGCCTTATGAATGTCAGGACATTTTCATTTATGCATTTAGCAGATGCTTTTATCCAAATCGACTTACAGTGCAATCAGGCTATACATTTTTTTTTTTTTTTAATCAGTATGTGTGTTCCCTGGGAATTGAGCCCATGACCTTTTACGCTGCTAACGCAATGCTCTACCACTGAGCCACAGGAACTGGACACCAAATTAACCAAATGAACCCCAAAAATGAACACCAAAATGATAATCACAACTAGATTTTGTATTAAAGTAAACAATTACTGTAATACAATGTTCTTCATTTAAATGGCAAAAAAAGATGGTGTAGCTATTTAAAACCAAGTTTGGTTTTAAGACTTTTAATATGTTATATTTTTATATTGTCTTATAAAATCTTCAAAAAATTAAGGGGTTTGTCAACCATGCCCACCCCAAATTTTCTACAATATTCTGGTCTCTAGATATGATTTGGGTTCCCCGTTCAATTTACAGTAAGTTTGAGATTTAAGTTTGCTATTTTACTGTACACTGGGTGAAAATGGCAAGTTTGGTCTCTTAAAAAAGTGAATAACGGAGATTTTCTCAATACATCAAAGGTTGACATGTTATTATTCTGAAATTATTCATTTGGTCACTCCAACGATTATCAGAGGTGTTGGATTCTGAAAGATGAATTGACAGAAGAGCAGGTGGAGCGATAATGGGTCACTTTGCACATTTATGGAGCACAGCACAAATGATGTAGTAATTCTTCTCTACAGGGATTGGCCAGGTCTTTGGAATAGATTAGCAGCTGATTAGAATGCTCTGTCTTTAGTAGTAGTACACGAGGGATGGTAGTGTAAGACGATGTGTGGATTTCATTAACAAACTTTAACTTGAGGGTTAACACCTCGTTCTGTATCTCAGCATATGGCCAGGAATGCAAGGCTCCTGAGGGCCAAAACATTTATTTCTTATTACAGAAGGTTAAACATTTTACTAGACAACTGAAATCTCACAAAATCACGTGCAGGTCCAAGTTTAGGAATTTAGGACTTTTAAAATGTTATTTTTTTTTTTTTTTTTAAATCGTATATTTTTGCACCGTGACATATTTTTATGAAAATTAAGTACATTTCCCTCTAGCAAACAATTTTGTCATATTTATTATTTAATATTTGTAGTATTTCCTTGTTTTCACAGTATTTTTACTGTATTAAAGTAAAAAAAAATACTGTTCTTAACATTCTTTTTACAGTACATTAATGAATTATCATACAAATTGTCATGATGACTCAAAATGCAAACGTGTAAAAATAAATAATAATGTTTTTTGAGTATTTTTTATATTGGGGTGGGGGGGGGGGGGGTAATAAGACTTATGAGATTTATCCACATAAAAAAGCAAACAATACAAATATATGTCAAAAGAAAATTCACACTCTATACTTCACATATTTATAGATATGATAATGACCAAACACGTTTTACAATAGCACTAATGGGTTAATTTGTAAAAGGTTCCTCATTAACATTCAAAAGGTCACACTGTGGCCAATTAAATGCTTCAGTATGCCAGGATATATACAGGAATTTTGAGGTAATGTTCAGTCAGTATTTTCATTATATATTTAATTAGCTTTTTATTTAAATAGCTCGGTTATTCTGGAAATTGATTGGCTATTGCAGCTGTCAGTATATACATTCTGATGCTAATTATGCAAAACTTGATCAATCAGAATGAAGCATTCCATAAAAAAAAATGCTGAAGGTGAATATGTAAAATCCACCAAACTGTTTTTCCAAACAATCCCTCCATCTGCTATTAACTGAAAAATATCAATAGTCCCGCCCCAAGCTCACGCCATTGGTCAGGATGCTCAAATAAACAGAGCAATGTTTTGACTGCAGTCCAAAGAGTCTTTACAATGTTTGTCATGCACCACTTATAATGCCTCCTATGAATTTGTCTGACCATGTCTGTTTTTTTCTCTCTCCAAATTTCAGATCTAAAGAAGAACAAGTGTGACAGGCTATGTCTATGGCTACATTAACATCAACAGCTCAAATTAAATTTTTACCCAGCAGATTTCTCACTGGAATGTAATAAATCTCAGTTTGAATGCTGCAGGTATGAATCATCTTCATCTTGGAGGTCAGAGTAAAGGTCTCTGAGGATATTAATGCTCTTTCTCGTATCTTGACATCCATTTATTTAATCGGATGGACAGACAGACCTGAGCACTGTAAATATATTTGACACTCTTGTGCCCTTTTTCAAACCCATCCTAAAGAGTCAATGTATTGCAAGCTGAACGGTGTCATCTGGAAAACACTTCCAGATGTTCTGACAATTTAGCAAATTAAATATTTTTGCTTCGTATTGCAGTTTCCATTGTGACAGTTACTCAAGAATCAGTCGAATCCTTTTGGAAACCTTTTGTTTTACCAGTATTTTGAATTACATGCTGCATTGTGTTGTGTTTTAGAGTTGAAGGAAATAAGGAAGAAGGGAGAACATTTACTGAACAGCAACTCCAACACAGTCACGTAAGAAATTAATTTCTTTAGTCCTACTCAAAGATAGCAATTATGATTCTTCAGTCCCTCATATGTAAAATACAATTTTCTCATCAAATATTTAATATTTTTCTGTTAAACTGAATTTAATACTATCAGAACAATTAACACAGCAAAACAGACTTTCATTTGACCATACAGCATCACACAATATGCAACACATTATTTTCAGATATCTTTATATAAAAAAGGGTTGATATCAACATTTTTAATGACAGATAATATACAATATTGAGTTATAAACATACAAGCATAGTAATAATAGCTAATCACCTTTTATGTGCCAAGTTTCCATCAAATAGCCTTTTATTCAAAAATAGAAACACAAAAGTAGTTATCTTTAAAAACTGCATACAGAAGTTATAATCTGCATTCTGTTTGCAGTAACTGAATTGGAATTTAAAAGGCATTCTCAAGTCAGTCTCGGACAGCGCGCCTGCAGCCCAGCTGGAAATGCAGTCCAGTTCAGTCACGCGCTGCTTGTGTTTTTGTGTGGTTCATCATGTGTTTAGAGGATATTCTCAGGTAAAATCCGCGACAATGAACTGACATCAAGCACATTCACTATTAAACACATTCAGCGTTACACAATGTAGGCCTACAGCAACAACACAAATGTTGGTAAAACCGCGTGCAACAAATAGACACTATCCCATTCACCTAAACAACCTTTCAGTGTCAATGCAATCCGTTTCAGACTGGTAGGCTACTGTCAGTGTTAATCACTTCATTCTATATTTTCATTGCAAAAAAATCATAGAAAAAAAGTCTTGTTTAAAATGACTCCATACAGGCGATATTTAGTGGCACCAATTTCGCGACCCACGAACAGATTGTGCAGACTAAAGCAATAGGCTAGTTTATTCATTAATCGCGTAAACAAATCCCATCACTGTAAGAGAGATGGTTAACTCTTTATCTTCATTCCTAATGATATAAAGTTGTCGCATTGCATTCCCTTACGCGTAAAGTTATGATAAACGCGGGTGAATAAGCCCTCAAATAACAGGCAGGGGACGTTTGTTGACGGCACGTCCCCTTGTTTAACCTCCATACATTTGAGTAACACACCACGTATAGTCATCTGAACATACTGTATGTCTGAATGAGGCTCTGGAGCGTTTGGTTTATCCAAGGCGATACGTCATTGCGAGCTGCAGCGATTGGCTGGATTCCGCTCCTTTTCCTCCACAATTTGCAACCACGATCGGTCTTCGCCTCCGGAGCAGCGACATTTCACAGTAGAGGCAGGTAAACTACCGGTTTTCATGTAGATCTTCGCATGCTCATTTGATTGATTAAGCTAGTTATCTCTAGTTATCCCTGTTTATGGGTTATTTTCCTCAGTCCTGCTGCTGGCTGATCTGAAGGAATGCCGCAGTTGAGAAACGCACGCCGAAGCAAATGAATGGGTTTTGTAATTGTGAAAGAGTAGCTTGGGGAAAAGGAGCACGGGCTGAGAGAATAGCTATAACGCGCCGCGGCATTGTTTGCGCGCAAACGCCGCAAAGTTCGCGACCGGCGAGCGCGCCCTTCAGAGGCTCGCGAAGCAGATCGCTTTTGTTCTTAAACAGATTGTGTGTGTGTGGGTGAGGATTTGAAATTGTTTTAAAGGACGGTTTCTAACGTGACTAGAAATGCAATTGATCTTTCTGCGCACATGCTCCTTTCTAACGCTGGATTCCTCATTGGATCTATTTTAGGTGGACTTATTTCCCCCCAGAGAAATGAATGCAATATAGCGCGCGCCTTCGCAGGGCTGGACATTTCCGTTCGCTTTCAGTCTCCTCGATTCTTCCCTGCAATACAGACACTGCCTGAACCGGACTAAATGAGTGCCAGGACCTCGGAGAGACTGGCGCTTTCCATTCCCCACTGTGCCTTAAACGGAACCGCTCTGGCCGGCAATGGCACCTGCTTTGATCGGGTGGATCAGCTGTTCCAGGCGTTCTCCTCCACCGTCGTGCTTTTCGTGCTCATCGCGATGATCGTTGGGATAATAATCGTGTCCGTCACGACCTTCCACTTTCACAAAAGCAAGATGAAAAAGCGCAAGATACAGAAAGCCCAGGAGGAATACGAGCGCGACAACTGCAGTCCCAAAACGGCCAAAGGCAAGCCGGTGGTCCGGCAGTGCATCATGGTGAGACCCCCCGCGGCAGTGCGCAAAAGTGATCCAAACACGGAGGATCCTGGCGTGACAGAGGACAAGGGACACTCGGGACAGACCAAGGATGAGGACTTGTTGGAGTCGGTCGCTGTGTCTTGATAACGCAGTGCCAGCCTTCGGAGGACGCTGTAAATAACCTCTGTATTCCCTATGATATCACCTACGGAATATATCGATTCTTTGTATAAGCATTAGAGTTCGTGGAAGAAATCTAGGAACGGGTTTCAGTGGTTTTTGAGAAGGACCGAGGGAGAATGAGGACTGCTCATGGAATTTCTATCGTAATTGTGAGCCAATCCTAACGGGTTCGAACTAAGAGAGCATTGAGTAAGATCCTACTGGATAAAATGAAATGAGAAGGAATTGATCTAAGAGGAATAATTGAGAATCTCATAAAAATAAAATAATAACAAGAAAGAAAATTATTGGGGGGAGAAATAATTAATCTAAAAGGATCTTCCTAAATATGAATGGAATTTCTATCATAATTCCATGCCGGTTTTATAATAGGATCAAATAGGAGAGTATGGCATATATGATCCTACTGGAAAAGGCATTCATGAGTTAATCTAACAGGATTTTATTGAATATTTATGGAATTTCTGTCATAATTATCACAATGCATATGAGATCCAACAGAAACCCTTGATGAATCAAATAAACTCCTGAATTCTGGGAAAAATACATTAATCAGTTAATCCACTAGGATTTAATTGAATTTTCATCATTTTATTGATTTTGATTAAAAAAAAAATCCTTGGAAGGAAAAATCAATGAATTAATCTAAAAGGATATTACTGAATATTAATGGGATTTCTATCATAATTCAGATGCTATGCAAATGGGACTAAACAGGAATACTCTATCAATCAAATAAGATCATACATAGAATTAAAATTCTGGGGGAAAAGGACATCGATTAGTCAGTCCATTTATATTATAATTTAGAGCATAATGTGGGGAAGAAGAAGAAGAAAAACGGCCTCTATGAAAAAAATGCAGAAGTATTTTATTGAAACTGAGTCATCTAAGAATCAAAGAGCATCCTTCTGGATGAACTGAGATGTCTGTTGTTTTTCTCAAGCCTCTTTTAGTCAATGTTTTTTCAGAATTTCAGTTAATCCTGTAGGATTTTGTTTGATCCCATTGGGATTGTCTACAAATTATGATAGACATGCCATTAGCGTTTCTTTAGGACACAGGCCCAGCATCTGTACATGCGTATTGTCTCATCCACTCTTCTTCATATCGTTGTGCCACCAAGAGGAACGCCATGGACAAATTATGGACCTGCTGCCAGTATTTCAGAGTTTATATTGAAGTTAAAGGACAGTTCTCTTGTATAAAGTCTGTACAGACGCTGTCCAGTGCTGAAATCAGGACAGAGACGACGGTCTTCTTCATGTAGAGCCTCAACACAACTCACAACAGTTTTCCTTTGTTTTGGGTTTCAGAAACTCTTAGGTGTTACTCTTTTAGGCAACATTGTTGTTTCTTTTGACATATATTGGGATTTCCCTTGATCTCAGTGGCTTTTTCAAGATAGAAGTGCAATTCGTGCCATCCTGGCTTGGCATGAATAGGTTTAGTGTTTTAACCCCTTTATCCCCGAGACTGTTAATGTGCAACTGCAGCTGCTAGTGGTAGTATAGCCTATACTTGTTTTGTTCATGGCACTGTATAATCATAGTAAAACTTATGTAACCTGAGGCGTTTCGGTTTTGTGTTACAGCTCTGTATTAATGCTCTCTTTTTGCATTTTTCCTCTAGATTAATATAACACTAATGATCGAGTATTATATTTTTTATCATTCTAAACTAGTGTAACAATCAATAAGAAATAAGAAAACATTTTAAAATCAAATATATCCATTTACTTTACGTTGAACTCAACTGGAAATGGGAGTTATAGACCGAAGTCATGTATTGTAACAGATCGCAGTTTGAATTTTTGTTTTTATTTTCCTCAATGCATACAATTTTAAACTACTAATAAAGTATTGTGCAAATTTGGTGAGTCATTATTTGAATTCAAATGCACTCTTGGTCAAAAACTATCTATCTATCTGTCTATCTATTTGTTCATCCATCCATCCATCCATCCATCCATCCATCCATCCATCCATCCATCCATCCATCCATCCATCTATCTATCTATCTATCTATCTATCTATCTATCTATCTATCTATCTATCTATCTATCTATCTATCTATCTATCTATCTATCTATCAGTTCTTTAAGTTTCTTTGCATTTTAAAAAACATTTTAGTTCTACTTCCTTAAAGCGATAGTTTACCCAAAAATGAAAATGTGATGTTTATCTGCTTACCCCCAGGACATCCAAGATGTAGGTGACTTTGTTTCTTCAGTAGAACACAAATTATGATTTTTTAACTTCAGCCGTTGCAGTCTCTCAGTCTACAATGCTTGTCAATGGTCACAGAATCTATGAGAGAGAAAAAAAACATGCACAGAAAAATCCAAATTAAACCCTGCGGCTTGTGATGATACATTGATGTGTAAAGACACAAAACGATCAGTCTTTGCAAGAAACTGAACAGTATTTATATGTTGTTGTTTTTTTACCTCTGATTCACACAATGTCTGAACTGTTAGAACTCTTGTGAATGCACATAACAACATCACTCACACAACACATCATCCTCTCCTTTCTTACTTCACATCACATACCAAAAAAATAATTACATCAACCCAACCCACAAACCAAACATCAAAACAACACACAATCTACAATCTCAATCAGGAGTGTCAATGGTCCACTTGAAAGATAGATTCGGACATTGCGTGAATCAGAGGTAAAAAAAAATGATATAAATACTGTTCAGTTTCTTGCACAGACTGATGGTTTTGTGTCTTTACACATCAATGTATCGTCCCAAGCCGCAGGGTTTAACTGACAAGCATTGTAGACTGAGAGACTGCAACGCCTGAAGCTAAAAATCATAATTTGTGTTCTACTGAAGAAACAAAGTCACCTACATCTTCGATGCCCTGGGGGTAAGCAGATAAACATCACATTTTCATTTTTGGGTAAACTATCGCTTTAAATTCAAAATAGATTCGGATCCTTTTTGCAGGCTCAGTTGAAATTCAGGAGTTGATTTGGAATGCAAAAGTCAGTTCAGTTCAGTCCTGAATGAGAAACACAATGCTGCTGTTGGCATGTTCCTGTCCACTTGAGTAAAGCGCAGCTGTCATCTGTCTAAACCGTACTTTGGAGCCGAATCCAGTCGCCCTTCACAAATCAAATAATTATCATCCCTCCATCTATGTTAAAAGGCTAATTGCTTGACAGCATCCACTTTGTGTGGGACATGAAGAATAGTGACAGAGGAGCACCGCTGGGTAGAGAACAACACCTCCTCTCATCTCTGCTCATTGTTTTGCTTTCGTCTTGAACTGAACATTAGAGCGTGTGATAGCACTGACAAAAGGAGAGAGAACAAACAGGAGATGTGGGAGATCTCAGCCAATCAGAGCGCGTCTGAGTAAATACACCTGTGTGTTCTTCACTGTGCCAAACTTGTGCCCACTACACAGCCCACTCTCCTCTCTATGTCTCAGTGTGTGTGGGCCGCCGCAGCCATCGGCTGCGTTCTGTACACGTAACGACTCTCTCAGCCCACGGCGCATTAGTGTGTGAATTTATTATTCGCTGTGATAAAAGAAGAAGATTACAGCTGGATGACTGTAATTAATCTGAAAGTTTATAAAATGTTTTCTTTTTTCCGAATCTGTATGTCATCTATGCGCTAGTTATTTCATCCCACATAATGGAAGTGTTTGGTGGTTAATCAGTGATCTTCAGACCCCATATCATAACACAACCTTATTCCAAATGCACATCTGCATCAAAATGTCAAGGTCAGTAAAGGGTTTCCTGAATGAATCTATCACCACAGTTGGCCTTGCTTGCAGTAGCAATGTGAAAAATGGAAGGGATGCTAATATAACTGAAGCTCTCAACAGTAAGCTCTTTTTTGTTGTTTTTTTGCTGGCCTGGTCAGGACAGTAATTTAGATTCTTACTGGCCCAATGAACTAACTAACAATAGTTTAGATTAACTTACTTACTTATAAATAATAATAAAACTAAGCAATCAAGTAAGTAAATAAATAAATGTATAATTAAATCTATTCATTTGTAGATTTTTTAATATATCACATTTATTTATACCTCTATGTGAACGATGAACTACTACTAAAAATACACAAACATGCATGAAATTGGCAAGACATAAACAGATGTAGATTATCACTGTTTTAGCTTAAACTATACTTAATAACAAAATGAAATAAAAGTGATTTTTAAATAAAAGTTAAAAGGTAAAAGGTGAAATTTGGTATAAACTTGATATATCTACATGTACCTGTTGTATATATATATATAATGTCCAAATGAGCCCAGTAAATGAACGTCTGCTGATGAAATATTAACATACAGCATCTTTGTGAAAATAAATTACATTATCCATATCTTAAACCTGTCTTGCCAGTCAGACAATGACTTAACAAAGTATTTTTTTATGAGAGTACTTCCAATTAAACTGGTTTCAGACTGATTTCCAGAGCATCATTATATCATGTTTAATAACCTAGAACAAATTCAAGTGAGCTTTAGAGATAAACAAGTGAATATTTCATAACTGCAATCTTACTGTTGAAATGGAATAAGTGAAAAAAGTCAATCATTTACAAATGAATTTACTTCTCTCTACAGCTACATCAGACAACATTTTGAATCTTTTCACCAGTAGAAAAATGGCATAAACAGGATGCTATTTTTTTATATGCAGCAAAATAAATTTATACTGCCTTCAAAAACCAACTAGATGAACATACGATGACGGGTTACCATCCTAACCCTAACCATCCAAACCTGTTCACAATATCATGCATAGATGCTAAGTAATTACATTAATTTACATGTCAGGGACTATATTTTTAATGTTTTTGAAGAACTCTCATCTGCTCACTAAGGCTGCATTCATTCGATCAGAAATACAGTAAACAGTGATATTGTGAAATATTACTACCAGTATTGGGGAAAGTTACTTTAAAAGTAATATAGCATTACTCTGTAAGAAGTAACTAATTGTGTTACTTAGTTACTTTTTATGGAAAGTAATGCAATTGCATTATTGTGTTACTTTTTGTCACCTGGGCTGTGCTTGCTTATATATTTTTAATAACAAAAAAACACAAAAGTTATATTTTTGGCACCTGTAAAGGCCCTTTCACATCAAATGTGAAATGAATAAGCCTCAGGCTGAAGGAAATGCCTCTGTACCTCACTGCCAATTTCTCTCAACACAACAAAAATTTCATTGAAAATGTAAAAATAAAGCATTACTTTACTAGCTACCTGAAAAAAAGTAATTTGATTACGTAACTTGTGTTGCTTAATAATTTTGTGAAACAACACTATTTATTTTTCAGCAGCCTAAAAATGATTAGAAAATTCAAAATAACAGCATTTATTTGGATTTATTTTGTACTTTTCTACTTTGTACTATTTTCTATTTTTTACTTTTGATCCATTCAATGCATTCTTGCTGAATAAAAGTAAATTGCCTTAAAATAAATAAATAAATACAATTCTATAAATAAATATTTTATACATTCTATAAAAATCGATATATATATATATATATCTATATATATATATATATATAATATATATATCTATATATATATATATATATATATATATATATATATATATTTCAGGTATAAATACTGTAAGTTGTGATTTATTACATTAAAGAATAACATTTAAGTAGTTTAGAACAGTTCTGCCTCATATAGTTGCACCAATCATTGCATGTGGAAGTGAGGTGGAGAAAACAGCCTGACAAAAGCAACAAAATGATGACCCGATTTAATCCAAATATTTGAAATTATTGACAAATGTGTGTCGCAAACAGAGACACCATATATGACCACAGGATGAACGATTAACATGAAAAATGTTGAAATCAATGATCCCTGAAGCGATGATATAACCACAGCTAGTGTGATATGATGAAACCATCCCTTAGCGTTGACAGTCGTGACTGATGTTTCTTGATATGCTTCTCTCCAAAACACATTTGGTCTTGCTAGAGGGAAACTAAATGAGAGAAGGCATAATTACCCAGCAAGACAAGGCAGCATGTCTCCTGACTACTGTGGCAATCTGTCAGTGTCAACAGTATTGGTGTTTTCCTCTCTCTCTGTTGCTCTGGGAATAGTTTGTGAAGTGAGCTCAGTTCAGAGAGGCCTGTAAATGTCTGGCTGTGCATTAGAGCTAATAAGGCAACCCATGCATTTACTTTTAGCATTTAATAACCCAAACGCTAAATAGTTGTGGCTCACCATCTACTGTAACCTTGCCTTTTCTCTTCAACACTAACATGAAACAAAAGCAGTTAGTGTTGCGTAGATGCTGAGTGTCCGTCCACAGAGATGAGCGTTGGATCTTCTTCCTCAGGCGCCCCACATTGATCCTGCTGGGGCTAAATTTAGATCTCTTTGACTTATGGCACAGCGGGTTATTGCTTTGCGCTGTATACAGATTTAAAGGTTTCACATTTGTTTCTTATCACTGCTTTTACATGTAGGGAAGACCTGGACTGGCTGTCAAGAGGAAGTTGACACAAAACAAAGAACAAAGGCATAATGACATGTTTTCTCTAGCAGTGGCTTTGTATGTTGGTTAAATTAGGAAATTTCTATGGATTTTTCAAACAAAAAGTCCATGGTCCAATCATATTTTTGTAATAGTTAAACATGATAAAATCACTTGGATACATTAAGTCAAGAGTCAATATAATGATGAGGCTGATTTGTGTTTCAGGACAAATCATGTATTTTATATGTTTTATACCCCTTATGGTAACACTTTAGAATAGGGAACACTTATTCACTATTTGTTAGGACTTTTCCCTCAATAAATTCCCAATTTTCTGCTTTTTAGGATGTAGAATAAGGTAATGTAGAATAAGGCATTAATATAACAAATAAGGCATTAATATATGCTTAATTAGTACTAATAAATGGTTAATGTTCTAGTAATATTCATGCTAACAAGCCACTAGTTAAGAGACCCTAAAATAAAATGTTACCCTTTATTTTTAATCATAATTTCTGACTGCCAAAGAATAGTTTGGATGAGGAAAGTGCCAGTGTTCAAATTCTGGCTGATATGGATAAGCTAATTTTAACAGTCATATTAATGTCTTTTGTTACAATTCTATATAGACAAATTCTATTATAATTTGTCAAAACCTATTAAAATTAAAATAATTAAATATACAATTTGAAATAGCTAAAAGCAAATTAAACCCTTTTTAAAAGTAAAAACAAGAGAGGAACATGTACAACTAAATATATAATATCGACTAATACAATCAATTTAAAAGATTTGGTATTAATTTATTATGCATTTCTAGTTTTAGATAATATCATGAATGTTTTATGGGGTCACATTAAGACAAATTTTGGTTCACACTTAAGTGGCTTTTAAACCAAGCAGCTTTCTGTTAATCAGTGTGCCAAATTCGTGTGATAAATTATTTAATATGCATAAAGATTATTAAGGGCCAAGCACCTCTTGTATCCGTTAGATTTCTTCTTCTTCCTTTTTTTTCCACCGAGGCTATGGCAGCCCATAGAACTGCTGGTGGGAAAGTTGTGAAATTTGGCACACTGATAAAGGAGAGTCTGAACTGTCACCATAGCAAATTTGATGTCTCTAACTCAAACTCTCTAGCGCCACCACTTTTCCAAAGTTTCACTCATGTTTATGCTGATAACTTTTGAACCGTAAGGTCTAGAATCAAAATTATTTTTTTCTTTGATTGTTTGGCTCATGGCGAGTCAAAAGAAATTTGGTCATAAGGTTTAGTTTTTTTCTATTTAATAGTTTGAAAAAAAAATACTATTTCGAACTCGTCCTTGTCGGTTTGGCCTATTGCCCTATTGTAATGAAAGTAATCTCAATAAATATATATTTTTGAAAAATGTCTAAAAAATTAATGTTGAAAACCCTACTTTTTCGAACTCTTCCTAGACCATAGGTCTGATTTTCACCAAATTTTGACTTGGATCATCTTCAGACCATGCTGGCGAAAATGTATGGATTTCGTGTCAATAGACTCTCTGTAAAGCTTTGACATATTGACCCCAAACTTCGCTCTAAAACATTGACTGCATCTGAGACTCTCTGTAAAGCTTTGACATATTGACCCCAAACTTTGGCCCTGTCCACATGAACACGTGTATTTTTAAAATCACAGCTTTTTCTATGCGGTTCGGCCATTCATAGCACCAGGTCACTGAAACCCAAAATTTTTGAAAACTCCTGCCAGGGTGAAACACCAAAACTACTGCCATTTTTGGCTTGTAACATCAAATCATGCGCCGTTATCTCCGCCTACTGGAAACTTTTTCAGCCTTCTGATCGGCCAACATGGCTTTAGGGTTGAGATTAGTTTGCCACCTGTTGGTTTGGCATGCTCTTGACAGTGCTTCATAGCATGCTTTTGCGTTTTTATGTGGTTTATAAAAATACCCGTGTATGTGTGGACATGGCCTTTTTGTGTGCCATTGTCACCTCACACAGAAGACACCACATCGATTTGATAACAGCGCCACCTGTTGGTCAAACGTGATAAGCCATTAAATTGTATTACTAAAATCATCTTAAAATGGCTTCAATTACTACACAGCAAAAAATCCAGAGTGAAATTAACTCAAGTACAAACAATTGGTCTGATACTTGTTTTTATAGTGCTTGGCCCCTTAATTGCTGCTTGCAGCTATATTTGATATTGTTATTCTTTCTACTAGCAATTTTTTTGTAGAAAATTTAAATAGTTCAAGTATGAACAATGTGTTTTAAGAGAGTTTACTTTTACATGGC
This sequence comes from Cyprinus carpio, assembly GCF_018340385.1. Taxonomy (NCBI): domain Eukaryota; kingdom Metazoa; phylum Chordata; class Actinopteri; order Cypriniformes; family Cyprinidae; genus Cyprinus; species Cyprinus carpio. The sequence continues at coordinate 7,423,419 of NC_056611.1, forward strand.
CAAAGTGTCCACAGTTGAAGAAACGCTCAGACACTAGATTAAAGATATATCTCATCACGTCTGACTGTGAAAGCTGTTAAGAGTGAACAAAGTGGAGGAAGGGGGCGTTTGAAGGTTGAGGAAGCACTTGAAAAGCCAGCATTTATCTTTAGGCCTTAACACCCTGCTGCCTCTCGACTGCAGAAAGACGTAAGAGAGATGATTGCTTCTTATAAAATCAGAAAATTCCCAGGAAGCAATTACTAAAAAGTGATATATGCAGCTCCTCTGGAATTCATATGATAAAACCCACATGAGGACATGAACTCCCTTCAAAGTCATAAAAGCCGAAAGGATTGTACAGGATTGCTAATGGAAATTTGTGTCAATTAAGATCCTATTGGATAAACAAAAATTCTGACAAATAGGAACTGATTCTTGTGGGATTCTCAGTTGATTCCATTAGAATCCTTTAGGACTGGTTCCAAATTATGATAGAAACTCCATTAGAATACCATTAACATTCTTTATTAGTGAATAAATTACTATTTTCTTTCATGCACCTGTTCTCTTCTTTAATAAACTGGCTGTATTCTGAAATTCAGTTTTTGTTAAGATTGACTTTATCTGTATGAAATACTTTTTAATGAGTTTAATTAAATGATTGTAATTAAAATGATCGCCCTCAGGGTTTTTCTGTTTATTAATATATATCGCCTTTCAAAATGCCTTTCCCATTAAATCAGCCCCTAGTGAAGAATTATGAAGGGTTTACTAGCAATGTGGTGTCAACCTGCTGTGTTTATTAATCTTCATCAATAGCCCAAAAGATGAAATTCTATTATATGCAGATGCCTATTCAGCTTTCATCTGCGACCGGGTATCTCAGAAAACAGCAGAATTCAATTTCAGTGATAATTACAATGAGAGCACAAAAAGAAGTGAATGTCTCTTCTCCGTTCTTCTGCAGAGAGTCGCTTATTTTAGCTGTCTGGGGACGGAGATTGGAAGAAACAAGCCAAGCACTTTCAGATACAATTTAAAGCGAATCCCAGAGCACTGCTCTAAATTGCAGAATTTCAAAAAAAGCCCTTGGGGATCCTTGTCAAGCAGTGACTCGAACAGATATGTCACACGATGGCCAGTCTGGTGCAGACAGACTTTTGACCAGTGGCATGATGTCAGGTCCACACTGCAGCTTATTCTGGCCAAAAAACGCCTACTCCGAGAGGAAGAGACCATCTCACTGACACATAAAGCAACAACCACAGTTGGGTGTGGGTGTATCTGAAATAGTTTGTACCGCAAAAAATCAAAAAAAAATAATAAAAGACTGCAGCAGATATTGTATATTTTTATACCACACCACAAAATTTCACAACACAAAATCTATATCTTCCAATTGCCCTTTGAAAAAAGCTGAAAATAAGCCCTGTGGCCAACAAAAGTTTATGAATCTTACAAGTTTTGTTAATCATAATAATCTTCACACAACTTTTGTAAATTCTGAAGCCTAAACAGGCTATAAACCAACTAAACTACAGTTGCATGTCTTCAGCTTCACACCATTAAATACTTTGAGTCTTTAAAAAAACATTTTCACTAAAAGTTTGAGTTTAAATACTTTGCAAAAGCGTGATTTTAATCACAATGAGGCTGTGGAAAGCGACTAGTGAGTACATGAGTTTACCGGTTGGACATTAAGATGTTCAATATTCCCCCGAAACCTCCACTATAATAATAAAAATAATAAGGTATTACTAATGAATTACATCAATAATATTAAGAATAAAAAATCACTGATGTATTTTATGTCATGAAAATATGAGCTTTAATTAGACCTTATTTTAGGCATTTAACCAAAAACCCATTGACATTAGGATGATGGAATCGGAAATGCTAAAACGCTAACTTGTTTCTCATTAGTCAAAAATATGTCATCGCTCCCAATAAAAAGATGAAATTCTATCAAATAAATCTTTAGGTAGTTGAACATAGTCTTTTTATTATTATTACTTATAAAAGAAAAAGCCTATATTTAAAACAAAAACAAACAAACAAACAAACAAAAAACCCTTTACTGCTTAATATATATATAATTTTTTTTCTTTTTTTTTTTTTTTTTTTTTTTAAATGTTTGTTTTTGCTGAAACAGTGTCATGTGGTGCAACCAACATACATATACCGAACAAAAAAATATAATGGGACCCTCATGACTGTTTCAAGGTCAACAGGTAGCTTAAAATATCAAATTACTTGACCTTTTATGACAAGAAAATTGATTGTAAAATATCATGCGGTGCAACTCCCCAAAACCCTATTGACTATATTTATTGAAATTTTGTAAAAGAACACCTTTTATCATGACAAATGTATTTAAAAACTTTTTATATATTAATGATCAAAATTTTACCACTCTCTTCAGGGTGTGATGAAAATGTTATAAATTTTTTACTTCATGGTTGCATCACATGACATTTTTAGAGCCAATAGTATTTCTGAGGCATTAAAAACTCGAAAAAGCATCTGTTGCCTTGATTACTTGTCAACAGTTCCCTTTTTTTTACAGTATGGAATGGAACTGATGTACTTTGTATTTAAAACTTTGTCAGTGCCTTTCGACCTTTTCGTTTCTGATTGTGCTTAAAGATTGGGAAGAGTATTCTGTAAAGTATTGAAGAGCAGTAAACAAGCTTAAGATGTCTGACTTTAATGAGCGCCTCTTTGTTTTTCCCACACTTAACAAGCATTGTACAGTCTTTACACTTTGGTGAACAATTCTGAACTGTCTGGCCTCAAAACTAGACATCTTCATTGTACCAACCTACCCTTGCTCTCGAGACGGCGCTGCTCATTTCCATAGAAACAGACCAAATTAGCACTCAACCTTGTGTATCAGAGTTTTTCCTTACTATCTAAAATAAATAAATGCATCTAGGAAGAAGAAAATTCAGATGGAAAATGTTAAAATTGTCATCATTTATGCATGGTGGATAATTTCCCACTTTTTAGCACAGGCATAAGAAATGCATTCCTGCCTGCATTGCTGTAGTGAGGAGAATGCAGACGTTGACGCTGATTAGCGTTTTCACTAACATGTTGGGATGTGGTTGTCTGTGATGATCTACATTACAAGAGGGTGAAATTTTAATCAATGGAAACGGTGTCTACAGCAGTTCTTCTGAGAGCCATTAATGAGGGCTGATAGCAGGAGAAACGCTCCACCCAAACATCTTGCGAGACATAAAAGCAGCATCAGCAAAACGTGCTTGGTGAGGAAGAACCAGACAGATGGAGAGGGAGAGAGAGACAGTAAATGACAGTAGTCATGGATATGAGGCAGAGGAGGGGTGATGAAGAATGAGAGAGATGTGTGTGTGTGTGTGTGTGTGTGTGTGTGTGTGTGTTCTGTGTGTGTGTGTGTGTGGTGTTGTGTGTGGTGTGTGTTCATTATGTGAATTTGACACCAAGGACTTCACTACATCACTGTCAAACCAATCCAGCTCATTAAAACATGTCAAAGACTCAAACAATGTGCTGAGCTGAGGGGGTACATAGCCTGAATTTCATGTTATTATGACCATATTCCACATTAAAACTATATTTTTCCCTTCGCACACTCCTTTCTGTCCTCTCCCTTTCACCTCTATCATGTGTTTCAATACATTCCAGCGTCTCGCAAACAACGCTCTAACGTCACTCGCAGATGGCAACAAAATCTTGCTAACCTGTGTCCTATCTGTACATCTTCTACTGCTCCTCTTTCTTTCTCTGTGGGTCTCTGGAAATGTCAGTCAGCTGTCAACAAAGCTCACTTCATTTCTGCTTTTTCTTTGCAATCTACACTCAGCATCTTGGGCTTGACTGAGACCTGGATTCATCCAGAAGACTCAGCAACTCCAGTTGCTCTAGTTAACAACTCCTCTTTCTCTCACACCCTCCGTCAGGTTGGCCAGGGTGGGGGCACTTGTCTGCTCATTTATGACAATTGGAAATACTCAACCCACTCTCCCCTACGCAATTATAACTCATTTGAATCTCATGGGATTACTGTAACAGCTCCTATAAAACTCCAGGTTGTGGTAATTAATTGCCCTCCTGGGCAAATTCTAGCCACCTTCCTAGAGAATCTGGATGGGCTTCTGTCCTCATTCCCAGAGGATAGCAGTCCACTTTTAGTCTTTGGCAACTTTAACATTCATCTGGACAAGCCTTATGCTGCATACTTCCATTCACTCCTAGCTTCATTTGATTTCAAACGCATTACCACTGCAAGCATGCACAAATCAGGCAACTGACTTGACTTAATTTACACACACAATTGTATTGCAGACAACATTTTGGTAGAACCACTACATACCTCTGACCATATCTTCATTGCATTTAACCTACATCTTCCTACCTGTGTGCCACCAACCCCTCTACCTGTTACTTTTAGATGAAACCTGCACTCCCTTTCACCCTCCTATCTTTCCTCTGTATTGTCTTCCTCTCCTCCCTCACCTATTTCTCATCTCTGGACGTTAATGCAGCAACTGAGACTTTATGCTCTACTTTAACTTCTTGTCTAGACAATATATGTCCTCTCTCCTCCAGGCCAGCACAGGCTGCCCCTTCTAACCCCTGGTTATCTGATGTTCTTCGTGAGCACTGGTCCAAACTCAGGGCAGCAGAGAGAAAATGGCATAAATCAAAAGATCTGTCTGACCTGAGTATGTATCAGTCTTTACTTTCAAGTTTCTCTGCCAAATCTTCATACTTCCACAACAAGATCAACAGCGCTACAGACACACTACAGTAACCTCTTCAAAACATTCAATTCTCTACTCTGTCCCCCTCCACCACCTCCCACCACTTCGACAACAGCTGATGATTTCACCACATTCTTCACAGACAAAACTAGAACAATCAGTAGTCAGTTTTCAGCTCCACACACACAAACTCAAACCAACTGCATCCACACCTAAAACTCCCCTCTTCTCCTTCTGTCCCCTCACTGAGGCAGAAGTATCCAAACTTCTCCTCTCCAGCCATCCTACAACATGCCCTCTAGACCCAATCCCCTCACACCTCCTCCAAGCAATCTCTCCTACACTTTTACCAGCACTCACACACATTATCAACACATCTCTCCTCACGGGTACCTTCCCCACTGCTCAAAATCATACATTACACACTTCACTTACAGATAGCTACAGACCAGTCTCTCTCCTTCCATTCATAGCAACAACACTCAAACTAGTTGTTTATAACCAGGTATCATTATTTATTACACAGAAACAACCAACTGGATCCTAACCAGTCAGGCATCGGGAGTGGCCATTTAACTGAGGACTGCGCTACTGTCAGTCACTGACGCCCTGACTGATTGCAAAAGCTGATTCGTTAGTCATCAGTCTTATTCTGCTGGATCTATCTGCTAGCTTTTGACACTGTCTGCTTTTGATCAATCATCAGATCCTCCTGTCTGCTGCCTCTTATCACTAGGCATCACAGGGATTCCACTTCGCTTGTTTTGAATCCTATCTCACTGGTAGGTCTTTCAGGGTGGGCCTTGGGATGGGAGGTTTCCAAAGCACATCAACTGGTCACTGGGGTACCTCAGGGATCAGTTCTTGGACCCCTCCTCTTCTCCACATACACGACATCGCTGGGTCCATCGTACCAGGCACATGGCTTCTCCTCCGACCATTGCTATGCTGAAGACACAGCTCTACCTTCATTTCAACCAGATGATCCAACACGTAGCTGCAACGGTTTCAGGCTGCCTGGTGGCCATCTTGGCATGGATGAAAGAAATACACCTACAGCTCAACCTAGCAAAGACTGAGGCTTCTTGTCTTCCCTGCCACTCACAAATCTACAGCATGACTTCACCGTCCAGTTAGGTTCATCAACAGTGTACCTCTCAAGTTCGGTCAGAAATCTTGCTGTAATTTTTGATGACCAGCTGATTTTCAAAGACCACATTGCAAAAATGGCTAGATCTTGCAGGTTTGCATTGCATAACACTCAGAAAGATCAGGCCCTTTCTAACGGAGCATGCTGTACAACTGTCCAGGCCCTTGTCATTTCTAGGCTGGACTACTGCAATGCTCTTCTGGTTGGACTTCCATCAAGCACAATCAAACCTTTACAAATGATTCAGAATGCAGCGGCACGACTGGGTCTTCAAAAAGCCCGAAAACGCCCATGTTACACCTCTATTGATCTCCTTTGCAAAACTGGCTACCGGTTACGGCTAGCATCAATAGTTCCAATATACTGATGCTTGCCCTATAGAACAGTCACAGTGCTCAGCACCTGCATACTTCCACTCACTATACGAATCTACATCTCCTCCAGAAGTCTGAGATCCACTAGTGAGTGACACCTCATGGTACCATCACAAGGAGGCACAAAACTTTTCACTTTCCAGAATTTTTTCGATTACCGTTCCTGGCTGGTGGAATGATCTTCCCACCCCTATCTGGAATGCTGATTTCCTGACATTTTTTAAGCGACAGCTGAAAACTCATCTCTTTCATCACTATCTGATTTTTTTTTCTCATTTCTTTCATCTTTCTCTATCTAGCTTGTACTTATTAAAACAATGCTTGAAACTTGGTTCAAAAAGCACATCCTGTGCCTATTCGCCTTTTTAAGATGAATCGATTGATGTATTCCCCAACTGTATGTCACATGTAAATGTAAGTGAATTTTGACTGTCATGTAATATTTCCACACTCTGTGTTATTTTCCACCCAGTGAATTAGATGTCTGCATGTGTGTATGTTTCCCCTAACGAGTGCTGATTCACTTTTGTGGGGAGGCTTTTTTCTGTACATTGGCTTTAATTACAAGCAAGTTAATTTATGAACACATAATCAGCATTTCTTCTTCTTTTTTAGTTTTCAGCAATGCATAATTAAGCATATTGCGCCGCTTGGAAACACAAACTGCTTAAGTTTCACTTATAGTATCCACAAACATCCACAGGATTGAAGATTCGTTATGGACAATAGAGTAAAGATGTTAAAATTTACATATCATTTTCTCTTTACATATTACAAATTAGAATTTTTGTTCTCATGAAAAACAAACAGCACATTTGGACAGACCCTGTTAATTGATGTCAGATCAAAATGCTTTGTTGGTGTTATTTCATTTTTCCCTAATAAAAAAAAAAAGTGCAAAATGTCAAATAAACTTACACTGAATAAGGAAAGAAAGAAATACAGTTAGTGATCAGAATATCATTGAGACTTGATGGTGAGGGAAGCCCTTTTGACTTGGACCAAGGCTGGAATTCACTACATAAAAAAAAAAAAAATTATAATAATAAAAATAATTTTTGCTATAAAAACAGCAAATAAGAAACAGCTAAACTTAAATCCCAACTTGTTATCTTGGAAACAACACACCAATACGAAATATTGCGATTCTGTCTGCTCCAGCAAACTTATTAACTCTGTAAAACTGGATCACTTTTTAACTGGATTTTATATGCTTAATAAGCCCCACTTCAAGACCCCTTCAAGAGTTTTGCTTGTGAGGAGAGCAATTATGTTTATTTTTATAAAATCAAAATAATAACTCAACACCTCCAAATTAAAAAAAAAAATAAAAAATATAAATCAATATCCTTCAAAAGGTCTCTTCATTATAAACAGATATATAAAATAAATGCTAAGTTAAAACTACAAAGTCAAAGCCTTCTTGCAACGTGGATGAGCTGATTTGGCCTCATTGAGCACAAGATCTAGTACTTTCAGTGCCCCTGTAGTTGGCGATATCACATCTTTTGTAGAAGAAATAAACTGCTGCAGAAGCTAGGTGCCATGCAAAATGTAATGTGTAATTGCAATACTCATTACAAATGTAGTGGAGTAAAGAGTACAGACACTTACTCAAAAATGTTGTGAAGTAGAGAGTAAAAGTTGTTAATAACTTGATACTCAGTAAAACGGCAAAGTAGCCAAAAAGATACTCAAGTAGAGTAATTAATTACATTTACTCAAATACTTTTACACCTCTGATGACAAGGGCTGATAGGGGGGGCTACTAGGCAGTGTGCAAACAAGAGCGCAATGAGGTCATGAATGTGCTTAATTAGAGTAATACCTTTAGCATCTTTTCACACAGGTTTTTAGCTACTTTTCCTTTGGGAAAATAGCTGAAAATAGTGGTGAGTTTTGAGAGTGAGTTATTTTCCTTACACACAAAAACAAAACTGTAACAAAAAAACCCAAATAAATAATAAAACACCTATGTATTTAAAAGTGGTTGTCACTCCTGAAACTTTACAGCATGTCCTTGACCAATGAAACTGGCTCAAAATATTATTTATATCCTCTAACTTGATGGAATGAAGCTAAAAAATCAGTCTGTGTCCATCATACATTATGTGATTTTCTGTGAAATCTGTTGACTCAGACTGCCCAAAATCTGCAGACTGGCTTTAACTTATGGCCAAATGCTTGCAAACTGCAAATCCGGACAGAAGTCCAGTCTTAAGAAATCATCCTGAACTCACCATAAACCATATTTTAGCATACTAACAAAGTACATAGCAACATTCTAACAACCTAATAGCAACAACCTACAACTACAACCTCATGTCAGCTACTTACAACAGCCTACCATTGTGGTGATGAGTTTTGCACAGGCAAACGCTGGTGACATTTTGTTCAGAATATATAAAACTCTCACTTTTACCACTAACTTTAATGAACTGCTCTGAAAAACAACAACAACAAAACAAACAAACAAACAAAAAACCCCGTAAGTTTATTCCATGTATGCTTACAAATCATTCAGACTGGTGGCAAAACAGTTTATTTATTCAAATGCCACAGACGCTTGTTACACTGAATATTGCAGTCTTACATCATGAATGGTTCAGCTTCAGGGTGATCTGTTTGGGTGTAAAATTGCTTGACAGTAGAATAACAAAATGCACAGATCTGACATTCATTATCAAGGGCCTTATAATAGTTCATGTTGTATAACAGCAATTTCTGTGAAAGTGTCCCTGGTGTGGGTGATAACAACACAGATAAAAGTAAGCAGATAGGATTCATAATAACACACTAACTACTCACATATTTAAAAAAAAAAAACACACTTTGTGTAAAAATTAATATTCCTTATTCAAAATGCAAAATGCTTTATGGTAAATAACATTGCACATTATTCTACAGAGGACTTGTGGCAGAAAAAAAAAAAAAAAAAAAAAAAAAAAAAATCAACTTACAGCCAATAATTCTCTAAATCAGGGTTCCTCAATTCTGCCAATAATACCAAGCCAAGGGCCACTGACCTATATATATATATAATAATATAGTATAATATATATATATATTCTATAAGTATATATATATATATATATTATAATATATAATTGTATTATTACAGTTATTAGAGTTACGTGTGCTTTTGTTTAAAATAATCAAAAGATGGTCACAACGATAAATACTCAGATTATTTTTTCCCCCTTAGTAGTGTATGTTTTTGTGCGATTCAAACACATTATGAACATTTTTGCATTTAGATACAGAAGAACTTTGCCTGTTGAATATTAAAAACAAATGAACACACAAAAACTCTGGATCTCCATGTCTTCCATACAAATCAGCTGTTCCTGCTCATCTCCAGACTGGATCTCTTTTCTCCACTTTCCCTAATTGCAGATTTCATTTAATTATTAGATCTGTCCGCATTAATATTTTTATAGCCTACTTAGATTTTTTTTGGGGGGGGGGGTGGGGTCAAACTGTAACAACAACGGTTGTGATTTTTCTGCAATGTCGCGGCAGGAAAAACATACAAAATATGACAAAATATGGACACCATGACCTCTTCTCAAATAACAGAAACATTACTCTCCTCCCTGTTTAGCTCGGCCGCAGAGTTTAAAAAAAAGTGCTCGTGCTGCCTTAAAATTTCAAGTTTAGTCAGCTCCAGTTTTACTAACTATCATATTTCAAAGTTGACTAAGCGTTAAATTTAAATGGCAGCATTAAGCTGAAACGGGTGAGACCGTTTTCAATTTGTGAGAGACCGTACATTTTCTTTTCTTTTTTTTTTTTTTTACTGCGAGTTTAAATCGTCTAATTCGCTTGTGCTCGATTTGTGTGCCATTAGAATACTAAACATATTCCCCTAGAAATAACAAATATATGCTAATTTAGGAAGCTCTCAGTCCATGCCAACGGCTCTGTTCGTTTGTGCTTAGAGGTTTTTGATTGCAAAATATTAATAAAACGTTTTACCTCTTTTATATGTATCTACAGTAGGCCTATCTATAATTTTTGTGGTCTTTTTTCACACGTTCAGTATAGGTTAAGGCTATTATATCTTTGAGCACTTTTTCTACAGTCCATTATGTCTTTTTTGTCTTATTATGCAGTGCGATAAATAATCCTTTATAAGGGGGACAGAAAAAAGTTAACATAATATTAATATAGCCTAATAATATTAGCTGTTAAATGCAGTAATACCATGCAAATACAGTTACATATAGCCTATATCTAATGGCATATTTAGTGCTTCTGTTTTCCTCCCTTTTAAATAGGCCTATTTAAGAAGAATTTTTAGTTTACAGCCACAAATCGAGCACAAATAAAATGCGGCATTTGGTGTGGAGATCACATGGAATTAGGCTATATGACCTAATTAATATTAATAACATTAACGAAAATTGTTGTGGGGAATAGGCCTAGAATGTTTGATATTCAACGGCACAAACCAGCACAAATCGAGCACAAACGACGGCGCCACGGTTTGGAGGGATTTGGACAGCAAGGGGTGGAGAGTGACGTCCCTGGCCCATTGTTGTATTTGTTATTTTTGAGGACGGGAAAATAGATACAATGTAAATTTGAACGGCACAAACCAGCACAAATCAAGCACAAAGCGAATGGAACCGGTTTGGGAGAGATTCGGACGCCATGGGTGTGGAGAATGACGTCACTACCCCAGACATTTTTTTTGTTATTTCTAAGAAGGAGAAATATATTTGATGTTCATTTCAACAGCACAAACCAGCAACAAATTGAGCACAAACGAATGACACCAATTTTGTCGATTTTAGACGAACATGGGGTGGAGAGTGACGTCACGGCCTCCGAAAATATTTTGGTTATATCTACGGAAGGAAAATAGATACAGTGTTTGATTTAACGGCACAAACAGGCACAAATCGAGCACAAACAAACTGCGCTGGTTTGGAGCGATTTGGGCACATGGGGTGGGAGAGTGACTCACCACGGTCAAAAAAAAAGAATGTTTATATGCATCTCAAACACCAAACCAGCACAAACGTTCATTTTGCGGCCACAAATTCAGCACAAACGTAGCACAAACGAATGGCATAGTTTTGGTGATTATTTCTTTTTATGGGGCGCCAACTTAACGGAGGTTGATTACCTTAAGTTCTATTGTATTTTGTTGCGTCGCATCGTGCCGCGCGCGTCCGGTGTAGACACTATTGGCACTTTTCCATGTGTGGTATGATCCGGCTCGGCAAGGCTCAGTACGGTACGTTAAATGTAAGTTAATGTCACTTGTCTGATGCTGTGTTTGAATTTTCCTGCCCACATTATTTGAAATTAAATGTTTCTGTGAAATAATAATAAAATATCTGTATGCGCAAAAAAAAAAAAAAAAAAAGTTTTACAGAGATACAGCCTCAGAATCATTTTGACATCATGCCTCAAATTTGTTGCTGCACAATAAAAAAATTAGACCAACGGTCGAGGAGGAGTTCGAAAAAGTAGGTTTTTCAACATAAATCAAAATGGCGGAAGGAAGTTCAGCCGACTATGGCATAATTAGTATGTATGTTCTCGGGCATGACCAAAAGAATATATTGAGACCAGTTTCCAGCCCAATTTATTCAAACGTTATTAGATTTTTGTAAATTCCTTTATAACTTTTGACCAAAAGGTGGCGCTGCCCCCAAACTTTTTTTTTTTCGCGTGCTATCAGGGCATGGTGCCGAAGACACCAACAGTTTCGTTAATGATACACCAATACATTCATAAAATATAGCATTTTAACGACATAATAAAAAAAAAAAAGGCCGACACCCAAAATGGCTGACATTGGGAAAATTGTGTGTTGCTTTTCGTCAATTTATTCTCACGGTTATTCGAGAATGGTGTTGACTAATCAACTTGAATTCCATAACTTTTAGCCAGCAAGGTCTGAAGATGATCTGTGCCATTGTTGGTGAAAATCAGATAAACGGTTTAGGATGAGTTCGAAAAAGCAGGGTTTTTCGAACTATTACAATAGTGAAAAAAAAAACGAAACCTTAAACGATTTTAAACGATTTTTGGTGTTCATAGTCGGCTTTCATTCGACATAAGCAAACACTTTGGACAAGTGGTGGCACTAGAGAGTTCTGTTAGAGACTCCAAACTTGCTTGTGGTTAATGTTTGAGACTGTTTCTCTATCAGTGTGCACATTTTCCCCGCAAGCGTTTCTATGGGGCAGGATACAATAGGTGCCTATGCCACCTTCATTTGCTTGGCCCCTGATAACATGTATTTAAAAATATCCACATGCTTGGACTATTTTTTAAATATCCATTACTCTGTTATAATTCGTAAATAAACTATTCAACTTCTGTAATAAATGATTCAAGACACTGGATGAAGATGAACACAAAGTTTTAGAAGTTTAATGAAGTCTTTGCCAGGGTATATGCTGTAGTGAAAAAGTTGTCAATTTACATTGCACTATATTATCAATCAATCAAGTCATCAATCAATCTTTTAATTACAGACTCATCAGGTCCCAAATTAAAAAACAAACAAACAAACAATTTTCTTGCCCTATGGCATCTAGCTCTCTTTAGTAAATTCTCATTGCATCATTATAAGCTTGCCGCTTCTGTAACTAGATGTTTTATAGTTTTGACCACAGATGAGCAGTATAAAGTGTTGTACAATATGCTTAAAAAAGTGACACCTTCACTTCTCTCTGAACAGAAACTAAACTTATGTAAAGGTATATTCGCTGGCATATACATCATACGGCGTTGCCTTTACAATATCCGCATACGTCTGTCATCATTTTCGTGATGTGGAATGTTATACCAAGGTATTTTACTTTTCGCTACAACCTACATTGAGACTCTTATCATACAGCTTGAAAACGGGAAGTTTATACTTTTATATCCCCTTAGTTCTGAAAATCAGAACCACCACTGCTTATCAGGAGTATATAAATATATCATGGAGTCCACGACCATAATCAGACCACATATTTAAAAGGGCTGTTGAAGACCCGCACTGACCACAGCAAAAAATCCAGAGTGAAATCAACTCTGCTGGGAGTACAATGTGAGACCACACTTCAAGAGTGTGAACGTGTTAAAATAGGAGTGTTAAAGTAACACTGAAGCAGAGTTAAAGTTAATGAGATAATTAAGTGATTAACTGATTGGTATGATTGACCATTATTGACAAGACCTTGATGTTAACAAAGCAGAATCAACAAAGACAAAAAAATCACAATTTTTATGGCACCATTATAGTGGTCAGTGTTTGCTTTAGTTGGGCTCTTGACCCTTACGTTTTTAAAAATAGATTTGTGGGTTGGCTGTTTCTAACTCAGTTATAATAGAGAGATAAGCAAAAATAAAAACAGATTATGTGATATTAGTTTATGTTTTTTACATAAGAATTTATTTGACCTGAATCACCAATACTTATTTAAAGCCTGAAAAAATTTATTTTCTGAACATTAGAAAACAAACTACTCAAATTAGCATTGAAAACAAAAATAAAGAGTAAGAATAAAGGAAATTACTAAGACAATTCAGGTAATAATTATTCATGCCACAGTGCATCCTGGGGAGCCATAGAGGCAATTTTGAATAGGTGGCACCCATAATGCAATGCCAACACAAGTCTCCGTCAACTGCTTTTTTTGATTGGCCCGTGGTTTAAGGTTCACTATGTTTTATTCTTGCTGTTTGCATGTTTAAAAATGAAAGACCACTATTTTTTGTTTGCCCGTCTGTGTTTAATAACTCCATTACACCAGCCAAAACAAAACTGACTTGTACAAAAGTTTAATGGTCAAGAGCCCAACTAAAGCCAACCATTGGCCCCCTATAATGGTGACAGTAAAATAGTTGAATTTTTCGTCTTTGTTGATTCTGCTTCGTTAACATCAGGTCTCGTCAATAATGGTCAATCATCACTCCAATTTAATCACTTAATTTATCTCATTAACTTTAACTCTGCTTCAGTGTTAATTTAACACTCCTATTTTGAAACACTTTTCCAACTCTCGATCCTTTCGTGTGGTCTCAACATGTACTTCCCGACAGAGTGTATTTCACTCTGGATTTTTTGGCTTTTGTAGGACTAAAGACCACCGAGATCATCTTGCAGACATAATATGAGTCACTACAATAGTCCCAACCATACACCCCGTTTTACAAGCATTCGAATATTCCGATATAGCATCCATTTACAGATGTAAACAGATGTTGGGGACAAAAATCCCTCCCTTGTCTCAGTTGCCATTACTAACCCCAAAAGGGGCAGAGACTTTATTGCCCCATTTTACGCGCATCATCGGTGGGCATCTGACCAATAAGCCAGATCTAAAAAATACTTTTGCGTGGTTAACCGGATCAAAAGCTTTAGTTGCATCAATGAAGCACATAAAGACTGATGAGTTTTTTATCTCTAATACTTATAGATGCAAGATCATTACCATGTTTAGCCTTAAATCCAAACTGATTGTCTGTAGAATTATAGTAACACCTTTAACCTATCCAGCAAGATTTTTTTTCCAACACTTTAGACAGGATACTAGCTAAAGCTATAGGTCTATAATTATCCAAGTTACTACTAGTTCCAGCTTTGTTCTTAATAACTAGCACTAACAGAACAGACAAACATTGAATCTAGTTAACACACCCAGGATCAAAAGGCCAGTAAAACAACAGCTAATAAAGGGGCTATCCTCTACTTCCATATTTAAGATGGGTTCAGCAGAAATATTATCTAGCCCAGTAGCTTTATTTTGAGGCAATTTACTTATATGCATGATCCAACTCAGGTGACATAATCACTGTTGGATCATTAACTTGAATATCATCCACATTATACAATTAATGTTGGATGCAGTTAAAAAGACTACAATAATGCTGTCTTCCATTAATTCTGCAATATTCTCTGCCCCAGAAACTCCATCTAAGGTACAAGGAAGATATACTCGCATCTATTAAAGTTTGGACTTCTTTCCAAAAATCAGTGAGTATGTATGCTTTAGCAGCTTCATAGCGCATAGAATCAGCCCTTAAGGTTTTCCCCTCATTTTTACAGATAAAACAAATAGCATACTTTTATCTTGCATTTGTAGACTTCTTATAACTCAAGATCAGGCCCTTGCCTGGGTCTACCTGCTATAACCCAGAATTTAAAAGCTTCCCGGGCTTCAGCCTGATATGCAGATACATAATTTACTCCAACCAGGCGCTAGTCTTATTCATTATACCATTCGATTTAAAAATGGCTTACTACAACCATGCTGGGCATTAACTATACGGCATTATACATTGAGCAGATATCCCTCTGATGAATTGCATCTTTACTAGTTAACATCACTACACACCATTGCAATGCCCTAGGTAAAGTGAATATTACCAGACATCTATCTGTATTTACATAATGAAACTAAAAGATCCTCCTTTGTAAGTGCTGACCAATCCATTTTTTTGCTGCATTGATATTATTTTCATTATTAGACATCGCTACAAGAAACTCAACATTTATCACCATAGACACATAGAGGTATGTGATCAGTTGTTACTGTATCATATAAGATACTCATATCCCTCAGCGAGGCATGGTGCAATCTGCTGTACTAATACAATGGTCCAACCATGATGTTGTTGTGTTTTCCAAGCCTCACTAACATAGGTAATAGCTATCTACAGGCAAACACACCTCACTTGACAAAATGTGAAATTATTATCTTGGCAAAACCTGAACAATAATGGACTGGAAATAATGAAATTTCTGTCTGAAAAATATCCGCATTCATATCCCCCAATGACACACACACTAGAAATAGTACACAGCAAAAAATACAGAGTGAAATTAACCTCTGCTGGGGGAGTACATGTGAGACCACACTCAAGAGTGTGAAAGTGTTAAACTAGGAGTGTTAAATTAACACCTGAATCAGAGTTAAAGTTAATGAGATAATTAATTGATTAATTGAGTGATGATTGACCATTATTGATGAGACCTGATGTTAACGAGCAGAATCAACAAAGACGAAACATCACTATTTTCAAATGTCACCATTATAGTGGCCAATGTTTTGCTTTAGTTGGGCTCTGGCCCCTTAACATTTTAAAGTCAGATTTTGTTTGGCTGTTGTAATGGAGTTATAAAACAGACGGGGCAAACAAAAAAATATCGGTTTTCCTGAATCACTGAGTTCAAACTTTCATTGTTGATTATTGCGGCCGAATGATTCTTCAGCATAGGTTGCCAGCATTTTAAATACAATCTGTGGGAATTTCTTAAAAGTTGTTTGTTCAAAAATCTTTCAAAAGAGTGTGTTTCATTTAGACATGCAAACATCAAGAATCAACCTGTGAACCTCAACGACGGTGACAATCAAAAAAGCATGTTGCAGGAGACTTGTGTTGCAGTGCATTCTGGGTGCCACCTATCAAAATTCATCCATGGCTCCCATGATGCACTGTGGCATGAATAAATTATTACCTGAATTGTCTTAGTAATTTCCTTTATTCTTACTATTCTATTTTTGTTTTCAATGCTACTTTTAGCAGTTTGTTTTCTCAAATTTATCAGACCTAATGTTTTAGGGCTTTAAATAAGTTCGGTGATTCAGGGTCAAATAATTATTATGTAAAAAAACATAACTAATATCACATAATCATTGTTTTTTATTTTTGCTCGTCTCTCTATTACAACTGAGTTATAACCGCCCAAAACCAAATCTAATTTTAAACATGTAAGGGTCAAGAGCCCAACTAAAGAAAAACATGACCACTATAATGGTGACATAAAATTGTTTGATTTTTGTCTTTGTTGATTCCCTGCTTGTTAACATCAGGTCCTCGTCAATAATGGTCAATCATCACTCAGTTAATCACTTAATTTATTCTCATTAACTTTAACTCCGCTTCAGTGTTAATTTAAAACTCCTATTTTAACACTTTCCCAATCTTGAGTGTGGTCTCTCATGATACTCCCATCAGCGTTTGTGTTTTCACTCTGGATTTTTTGCTGTGTGTAGAACTTTCAATAAAAGAACTGATAAAAGCTAGTCTATTTATATACTCATCTTCATTATGATGGCATTCGTAAGGTGTATACACATTTAGAATAATAAAATTCTTATCTTGATAAGTAATCTGTATTGCAATACACCAATTAACATCCAATCTAATTACCTTAACCAGTGGGTCTAACTTTTTTTTTCCACAGTATGGCTACACCCCCAGCTATCCTATCTTTGATTAAATCCATGCCAAGATCTACTGTGGATTCACCAAGACCATGAACATGATCATTAACAGAATTCAATTTATCCAAATCTTGCATTGCTAAAACTTGTCTCTTGCAAGCATTAAAATATCACAGTTTCCCAACAGACTGTCCACAACCCTAACAGCGAGCTTTAGTACCAGAGTGTTACTACCACTCTGGCCCACCCGCAGACCATGATAGTTGTATGACACAAACCCAAATTTCCATGGGGGGGCACCGAACACTTGTTTATTCTGCCCGAGGGCGCACACTTTACCCAGCAACTGGTGCAGAATTTGACCCGCAGCTCTGACCCGAAGGGGCTTTTGTTAGATGCTATTATGAGCTGCGTAGGGTGACAGTCAGCGGGTCAAATTCGGCACCAGGTTGCTGGGGTAACGTGTTGTGCCCTCGGGTAGAATAAACAAGTTATTAGTTGCCCCCCATGGAAATTCGGGTTGTGGACAGTCTGTTGGCAGAACTGTGGATATTTCACTGACGTCATTACATTCAGCAGATACTTTAATGAACTGTATCTGCTTTGTTACAGTTTCAATCTTCTGACAAGAAACCTCATGTCCAAGTTTTTTCTTTCAGGGTACTTAGACTCAAAGTCAAGGCACCTAAGTCAGGTGTAAACGTGGCGATGCAAAAAAAAGAACACTCACCACTTTGGTCTTAACCATTCTGATGTTGCCCACAACACAGCTCCAGTACCAACAACAGACAAGACATTAGTACCTGACTTCTTTTTCTGCCTGAGGGAGGATGACAGGCAGGCGATCTTGTTTTATAATCAGCACTCATAAAACCTTGTTGACCGACCTTTTTTCACCATGTGGACTCCACTTAGGAGAATCTGGGGAAGATGTTAATATCCCGTAGCTCCCTCAATTGTCACAAGACTTTCCACTCTCTGAGCATTCAAAGATAATGATCTTGCCACTGCAGCTCCTTCGCCAATGCCCATATCCAAATTTTCCACTGATGTGTCCCCGAGTGGCGTACCCTCGATCTGTGTAGATCTGACCTTTGCTGCTGACCCCTCCGAGCCGCTGGCCTCGCATCATATCCGTCGATTGCTTCAAAGCACACACTCATCGATTAATATCCACTGTGATAGCTCGTAGATCTTCACAACATTAACATGTAGTTGCAGTGCGTGTTTCACAGAACAAAGCTTAACACTGCAGAGTGCTCCCCTCTTCCAGGCAAACTTGAAACATCAATGCTATTGAAGGACACTAGCGGCAACTCATCCAAATAATGTGAAACAAATCTGGAGATGCCTTCGCCACATTCATTCATCACTTTAAGAAAGCTTTTTATGTTATTAACGTCTTTCTGTGGCCCATTATATTGAGAAACATTCCGTTGTGTTGTAGGACATAAATTCAAATAGTACAGTAATGAGGCCTCATTCCAATCAGAATCAAATGTCTTTGCAGCCCAACAGGACAATTTCATCCCTGACTTAGAGTCTTAATTTTAAGAAAATGAGTGGAATTCATCCCTCAAAACTTTAACTTTGCCGTCAACAGTATTATATATCTCAGGTTTCAGACGAAATCATTTAAACACAGACGCAGACGATACAGCAAACCCCTCGTGTGGCAGCGTCTGCCATGATGCCCAGGTGTAGACCACCCCATATATAGTTTTAATGGTGTTTTAATTGTTAATATATGAGAAAATACAGTATATTGTACACATACTGTAAGAAAATTTTAACATTGCTATCTTTAATAAATCCTGATTTGTTCCTCACTTTAAAAAAAAATAGGACTGAATATGATCATACATGCATTTAAAACAGGAAAAAAAGTGTATTAGCCAAGTGTTAATTTCCTTCGTCAGTGTAATGGCAGTGAGGATAAAGAACAGCTCGAAACAAGCAGAACACATGTGGCGTCATTTCACACCCAGAGCAGTGGAGGATGACCCATCAAGATGTTCCCACCATATGACTGCTAATGTGTTACAGCATGATCCTAATCTGCTGCAAAACACAACCAATTAAGTACAAAGACTTTACACATTTATATTTCTCAATCTAACACTTGCTAATGGCAGGAAATTTTTACTGTCTTCTTACAATGAGGAAATGAGAAAGTCCTTTTGAATTCATAATAGGCATTCAGTCAGATTTGAAAAGTGTCAGAAAAATAGTGTGAATCAATGTTTGCAGATGAAAACACTTCGATATGCCCCAAGCTCTGGTGTATGCGGAGCCATGGCCATTGTGGTCCTGGAGGTCTTTTTTCACTGGTGGCTGTTCCTCCTGTAATGTTGTGTATGGGCTGCATACACTTCCCCATATACCTTCCTCCTCCTGATGTGGCAGCATCCATTACAACTTTTTCCTGAGGCTTTAGCATCTGCTCTGTGAATGCTCCTTGGCATTGACCATGGAGACGTTGGAGATCACGGTCATGCTGATATAGAGCAATATTACATGGGTACAAGAGTGATATTGTGTTTAAACAACAGATCGAAAACACAAGTGTGTAAATAAATAGAAAAAACAACCACTTCTTAAAAAAAAAAATAATAATAAAATAAAACATTTTGTACGCAGAACTAGCTTTTTTCAACCACAGACTCAAATCTCAAGTTGACAGTCTAACAGCATCCATTACTAATTCAAAAACGTCACTTTAAACCTAGTAATGAAGGAATGTTGATATATTTATTGAAAGTGTATTGTATTACTTTTATTAAAAACATAGTGTATTATTTAGGGTATTATGAGAGAGAGATGGACTGTGTGAGTGTGATTACCTGCATCTGATACAGCATTCATTCTTCATCTCAGTCGCATATTCACAATAAAACATTTGTTTGAATGTCCCACTGAGGATTCGATACCGTATGTCCGCGTAAATACGTTACATACGTTGTTAACATATGTGATACTCTCCAAAAATGGCACTATAGGGTAATGCGGAGGAGACAAACTGTTGAATAAAGTTGTTGTTTTTGTTTTCTTTGTGCACAAAAAGTATTCTCGTAGCTCCGTAAAAATACTTTTCAACCACTGATGTCACGTTGGATTATTTTAACGATCTCCTTGCTATGGTTCTGAACCTTGATCATGTAAGGAAGGAACCTTGCTGTCTATTGGAGGGTCAGAGAGCTCTTGGATTTTAATCAAAAATATCTAAATTTGTGTTCCAAAGATGAATGAAGGTCTTACAGACTTGGAATGAAATGAGGGTGAGTAATTAATGACAGAATTTTCATTTTTGGGTGAACTATCCCTTTAAGCAGACAGTCTACTAGCACTCCAATAAGAGTTAGTTAACATGTAAGTGCAACTTTACTTATTGTCAAAAGAATGTTCAAAAACCATCAAAATAAAGTGTTAAGGTCGTTGAATGTCCGAAATTTTTGCACGTTAAAAAATAAATACGACCTCACTTTGTGTCAATCACACTTACACACTGCCTCCGAAACTTTTGTCCATCATAAAAAAATTCTGATCAGGTTTGATTTTTCACATCTGTAACAAGCATTTTTGATAGGAAATGATGACGAATACAAAAAGAAAAGAAAAAAAAGAAAAGAAAAAAAAAAAAGCAAATGAAAATTTCAGACTCAGTGTGCAAGGACCTTTACTCTTTTTTGGATCAAGACTTTCTTATTGAAGAATTTTATTATCTCTGAAGAAAATTAATGGGAAATTATTGAAAAAAGTACTGTATGTCGCAGTATACTGAACACTTAATATTTCAGTTTTGACCTGTGAAGTGGCTGACACATCGGTCTGCTCAAAGTATTTTCCTGCAGGGGGTAAGAAGGTCTTTCAGGGGCTCCAGGTGCTCCTTCCCTAATTCTGCTCCCGCTATGAGTCCAGTTGACTCCCCATTTCCTTTGTTTTCCTTTGTCTCTGAAAAGGCTTTTCAGGACCTGCATGTTGCCAGTGATTCTGGGGAATTGCATTACTGCTGAGCATTGATGCCCACCGCTGGAGAGAAATTGGATTGCCTGAACACAGGATTAGATCACAAGGATTGAGGGAGAGAGACAGTCGTAGTAATTTACTGGTACTGGGCAGTGAGAAAAAAAAAAGAGCAGCGTGAACATATGCAAAAGCACAGGATGAGAGGATAGACCAAATTCAAAATGCTTCCTGTTAGCATAAACATGGTATAAATGATACTTGAATGACAGGAGAAACTAGCTTTTTGAGTGCTAGGTCCAGTTATATTGCTTTAATAATGGCTTCCACTATACTACTAGCTGTAAATTGCTACTTTGAAATCCTTGACACAATGTCAACCTCGGAGACTATTTGCACAGAGCCAAAAGGACGGTAGATGTCTCAGAAGATCAGTTTGAGTTATTAAAGTCGATGCTTATGATCATGGAATGTAACCAGAGAAACTGCAAGATGATACCTTCAAAATTGCAATGTGAGTGGTGCTTGCCTATGCTGTATTTACCACCATAGTGAAAGGGGTGTTGTGGGAGGTCGCCCGTTGGGACTGTACATGACTTTCTTTCTTCTACAGAAACACAAATGAAGATTTTATACAGTACAATCAGTCCACACAAAATGCAAGTGAATGGTGATCAAAACTTTAAAGCTCCAAAAAAGCATAAAGGCAGTATGAAAGTAATCTGTTTAACTTTCATTTAATTAAGTGTATGAAAACATTAAAACATCTATATTTCCATAATAATATTCTTTTTAAAAGTGTGCCAAAGTCTAGGGAAGAGTGGGGTAAGATGAGCCACTTTTTTACTTATGTGGTCCTCAAGACAAGGGAAAATGACGCAGACAGTACAATCAAAGTATCTAAAGTAACTTCAGGATGTTTCCTGTCATTTTAAATTATCAGAATCAGTGGTGTATAAAGTATCTGAAAGCCATACTTAAGTAAAAGTACAGATATAAAAGTTGAAATCACCGTTTAGAATATTACTTGAGTAAAAGTAATAATGTGTGTGATATTTTATTGTACTAAGTATCACTTAAGTATAGAAAGTAAAAGTACAAGTAAAATGCAAAATGGGAAAGAAGCATATATATATATATATATAATCAAACACAGCCTGAGTAGCAAATCTGTTCAGTTTTAACTCTTTCTTCTATTTTGTATATTGGGTAAGAATAAGAAGCACTTCATCCGGTACTTAATCGCTTTCTTTCCAACATAAGAAAACATTTCTGGAATCTGCATCTGAAATAGCATTTACATGTGTTTACACAGTTTAATGTATCTCAGAGGGGACATGAATGCATTTAACCTGCAGTTACAGATGGATAAATAATCTTTTGTTTTTAGATTAGATTAGATTAGATTAGATTAGATTCAACTTTATTGTCATTGCACATGTAAGGTACAAGGCAACGAAATGCAGTTAGCATCTAACCAGAAGTGCAATAAGCAGTAAGTACAGGATATACAGTGTCTATAATATGTTACAAATGTACAATAAATATACAGATAAGGTAGTTGTAATACAGTTTCGATATAGATGAAGGACAAAGGAAGTCAGGGGTGCAGAGTAAAGCTGTTTATTCAACCCAAAAAATATAACAGAACAAACAAAAAAAATAAAGCACTGCTCGGCTCTCTGCCTCCACAGTTCCAGAACACACACAGACACACACTCTGCTCTGACTCTCTCTCTCAGATGCAGCTCGAACTCTCCGCCCCGGTCTGCAGGGCACTTATAACTCGTCTCTCCCCCAATCACTGTAATTAAAAACAGGTGTTAATCATTAATCACTTGACCTCCTTATCACCGCTTGTCCCCACACCCTTTCTCCCCGCTGCAGCCTTTTGCCTTCCCATGCCCCCCTCACCACATACCCCCACCACCTGACTCAGGCCAGGGAGCAATCTGGCCTCCAGCCCCCCCCCCCATTTCTGGAGAGGAAGTCGGCCACAGCCATCTGAGCCCCTGGCCTGTGGATCACCTTGAACTTAAAAGGCTGTAAAGCTTTTGTGCTCCAGAGCCACTGGAGGGGCGCGTGGTCCGAACAGAGAGTGAATTCCCGTCCCAGGAGGTAATAAAGCGGAGTGAGGATGGCCCACCAAATGGCCAAACACTCTTTTCAATGGTGCTGTATCTGATCTCTCTCTTTGAGAGCTTTCGACTCAGATACAGCACCGGTCGCTCCTCTCCTGCGACCACCTTAGACAGGACTGCACCCAGCCCCCTGTCTGAAGTGTCCGTCTGCAACAAAAAAGGGAGATCAAAGTTAGGAGTGTGCAAGAGTGGCCCACCGCACAGGGCAGCCTTTAGGTTGGTTAGGGCCTGTTGGCACAGCTCCGTCCACTGGACCGGATCTGGTGCTTCCTTTTTAGTGAGATCAGTCAGCGGGGCTGGTGAGCTCCGAATACTTAGGAATAAACCTTCTATAATATCCCACCAGCCCCAGGAACTGTCTCACCTCCTTTTGTGGTCTTGGGACTTGGGCAAGCCACAATCGCTGCTGTCTTGTCAATTTGGGGATGCACCTGACCATGACCCAACTGGAAGCCCAGATACCACACCTCCACCCGCCCAATTGCACACTTCCGCGGGTTCGCCAGGACAGCGCGCAGATGTTCCATATGCCGCTGCCAATCATTCCTGTGTATAATAATGTCGTCGAGATAGGCACCGGCATACGCGGCCGGAGAATCTTGAGATGCTGAAAGGTGGCGGGAGCCCCGAATAACCCAAATGGAAGGGTCACAAATTGGTGTAACCCAAACGGCATTGTGAAGGCCATTTTTTCCTTGGATAATCGCGACAGAGGGATCTGCCAGTACCATTTTGTTAAATCCAGTGTTGAATAAAAGCTAGCCAAACCTAACCAATCAAGCAGCTTGTCAACTCTGGGCATAAGATAAGCATCGAATTTCGACACCTTTCTGTAATCAACACAGAAACAGACAGAGCTGTCTGTTTTAGGCATTAAAACTATCGGGCTCACCCAGTACTAGTCAATTCTTCTATTACTCCCAACCCTAGCATGGCCGTTAATTCATCCTGCGTTTGTTCCGGCTTGTGTTCTTTGGGGATCCCCACTCGGGAGATAACTCGAAAAAGTGCGTCCCCTATGCTCTTTGCACTGCTTCTGGGTATCGTGTTGCATAGTCCACCAGAACTAATGCAAAACGATGCCCATGTGCTGAACGTTCTAATGACCCGATGAGGTCCATACCAATTCTCTCGAAGGGGGCCTCCATCAGTGGTAAAGGACGCAATGGCGCTTTAGAACTGGCAGGAGGATTTACCAGCTGACATTCACGACACCCCTCACACTACCGGATAACGTTCTTGTGAATGCCCGGCCAAAAGAATCGGGCCATAAGTTGCTCTTGTGTTTTTGCTTCCCCCAAGTGGCCTGCCATTGGACTACAATGAGCCGCCTTGAAAAGCATTTCCCGATAGCTTTTTGGGACTAATAACTGGGTTGTATTCCTTTTTGTCTGGGTATCTTGGGTCACTCGATACAACCTTACAATCTTTTATAAGGGAAAAATAAGGATAAGAGAGTGGTTGGTCAGGTAAAGCCCGGCGAGCGACTTCACAAGCTCCGCAAGTGGCGTTGCTGGAGCTGGCTGCATGGCGGCGTGTCGGCTTCCTTGTCCTGGGTTTTCGGTCAGAGGGAAGAATTCAGTAAGGAGACAGCTGTAGGGAAAAAGCTGTTCCTGAGTCTGCTGGTCCTTGTCCGGAGGCTCCTGAAGCACTACCCGGAGGGCAGGAAGTTAAACAGTCTATGGTCTATGGTTCTCTGGAAGTCCTCAATAGCAGGGAGTGGTGTCCCTGTGATGCATTGGGCAGTTTTCACCACCCTCTGCAGTGCCTTGTGGTCAGCAACTGAGCAGTTTCCATACCAGACTGTGATGAAACTGGTCAGGATGCTCTCGATCGCACATCTGTAAAAGTTCACCAGGATGGCTGAGGACAGCTGGTTCTTCTTCAGTGTCCTGAGGAAGAAGAGGCGCCGGTGAGCCTTCTTGACCAGGCTGGAGGTGGTTTGTGGTCAAGGACAGGTCCTCTGAGATGGTGGTTCCTAGGAACTTGAAGCTGGAGACACGTTCAACAACCATCCCGTTAATGTGGATGGGGTCGTGCATGCTTCCTTTCTTCTTCCTGAAGTCCACAATGAGCTCCTTTGTCTTGCTGGTGTTAAGGAACAGGTTGTTGTCAGCGCACCATGAGGTGAGGTGCTGTACCTCCTCCCTGCAGGCAGTTTCATCGTTGTCTCTGATGAGGCCAATCACCGTGGTGTCATCTGCAAACTTCACTGCACAGGCTTGCAGACGTGGGTGTAGAAGGAGTAGAGGAATGGGCTCAGTACACAGCCCTGTGGTACACCAGTGCTGAGTGTGATGGTGGTGAAGCAGGTGTGGCCTGACCTAACATGCTGAGGTCTGTTGGTCAGGAAGTCCATAATCCAGTTGCAGAGGGAGGTGTTAATGTCCAGGTCTCCAAGTTTTGTGGTCAGCTTGGAAGGAATGACAGTGTTAAATGCTGAGCTGAAGTCAACAAACAACATCCATACATATGTATTGTTATTGTTCAAGTGTGTGAGTGCAGAGTGCAGCACTGTGCATACTGCATCCTCTGTGCACCTATTGCTACGGTAAGCAAATTGGTGTGGGTCCAGTGTGGGTGGGAGGCAGTCCTTGAGGTGTGCTAGGACCAGCCGCTCAAAGCACTTCATAACAATAGGTGTGAGTGCTACAGGGTGGTAGTCATTCAGGCACATCGGGGAGGAGTGTTTCGGCACTGGCACAATGGATGTGGACTTAAAGCATGTTGGCACACAGTTGCTTGGGTGAGGGACAGGTTGAAAATGTCTGTGAAGACCCCGGCAAGATGCTCTGCACATGCCCTAAGCACACGTCCAGGAATGCCGTCCAGGCAAGCAGTCTTGCATGCATTGATCTGGTTCAATGCAGTGTGGACATCTGTGGAGGTGAGTTTGTGGGGTTGGTGGTTTGCTGAGAGTGTGATCTTGGTGGGTCTGTCTCCTTGCTGTCGCTGTTGAAGCGAGCATAAATGTCATTTAGCTTGTAAAGGAAGGAGATGTCTGTGACCGCTGGAGTAGAGTTGCTTGGCTTGTAGTCACTGATAGTCTGGATGCCCTGCCACATGTGTCGGGGGTCAGAGTTGGAAAAGTGCTCCTCTTCCTTTAGCTTGTAGCAGTACTTGACCTTTTTGATGTCCCTCCTCAGGTTAGCCCTGGATTTGCTGTAGGCCTGAGCATCATCTGATCTGAAGGCAGTGTTGCGGGCTTTCAGCAGGAGTCACACCTTCTTGTTCATCCATGGCTTCTGATTAGGGTATGTTGTGATCTGTTTTTCTTTTGTAACACTGTCAATGGTGGTGTTGATGTAATCCAGTACAGAGGAGGTATAGGTATATATATATCAATGTCCGTGTGAGAGCCACAGGCAGCCTGAGAAGCAAACATACTCCAGTCCGTGTGTTGAAATCTGTCCTGAAGTAAGTGTCCTGCTTCAGTTGGCCACACTTTGATGGTCCTCACTGATGGCTTCACACTTTGAAGAGGGGTGAATACTTAGGGGTGAGAAACAAAGAAAGGTGAACAAACTGTCCGAGGTGGGGGAGGGGGGTCGCGATGTAAGCTCCATCAATGTTTTATATAAACATGATCAAAAGTTTTTTCTCCTCTAGTTTGGCAGGAAACAAGCTGATGGAATTTGGGGAGCACTGTCTTTAATTTGGAGTGATTAAAATCACCCATGACAATAAAAGCAGCCTCCGGGTGAGCAGTCTGTTGTTTACTAATGGCTGAGCGTGTAGCATCTGGCTAGCTCAAAAGCATTACTGGGTACGCTGCTGTGCAGGTATGTTTCTGTGAAAACCATGACATTGCAATTCAAAAGTCTCTTACTGTGGGTGATGCGAAGTCATAACTCGTCCATTTTGTTCACCAGTGACCGCACATTAGCAAGGAAAAATGCTTGGTAAAGAGAGCTGGAGTAGTGTTAGCTTTAGCTTAGCTCTTAGACCTCCACGCTTCCCCCGCCTTTGTTTACAATCTCGATGGCAAAAAAGCTCCTGTCAGGTGTAAGATGTTAAGGTAAAGCTGTTCAGTACGTACAGACCCGAGATAAGCAGGAAAAAATACTGCAAAATTGCAAAAACTGGAGAGACGCTGAGCCTTGCGATGTGTACACGCCGCCATCTTAATAACTATTTATTTTAACATAAGATGTTGAATACTGATATTTGAAATTATTTAAAACATGAAAAAAACAAACAAAAAAAAAAACAAACAAAAAGTGGACACTTCATCATTCCAAACCGTAGTGCTTAAAACTGGCCCCTTCAAAAGGCCCTTTCGGAATGAAGGATTTCGAAGGGTACAACTGATGGACACTTCAGGCCCCCATGACCCTTTGCGCAGAATCTTTGCATGATGATTGCGCCTCCGTGTGCAGAAGGGCATTTCAAGAAACAGTTGTTTGGTCCCCTACATCCTTCAATCCTTCGAAGCTCTCACTCTGGAGGGTAAACCCTTTGAAAGGATTAGGGCATAGAATAAGCCCTTCCAAATGGAACGTAGGGAAAGTGTTTGACTGTGTTAATGAGTAAAATCACTGAATCATTTATTCAACCGATTCATTCAAAAAAGCTGATTCATTCAATAAGTAAACACCATTGCTCAAAGATGAAAAACAGTGTTGTGATCTTTGTTTGGAACTATTTACATTGGGTAAAATTTAGCAAATACAGGCACTTTTGTTAACTTTATTTAACTTTTATAAAATGATTATTAAATCTAAATCTGTTATCATGCTGATATGTGTAGAAAAACAGTACACTCATTGTGTGATATAGATTGTTAACTATATTTTTATTTTATAAAAATAAAAAAGCATACAGAAGCATTTTGCCATGTACAATTTAGAATGCCTTGAATTTTGAGTTTTAATAGACTAATAAATCACTGCATGCACTCTCTGTGTGTGATTTGGTGATATACTCGATAATGTCAGATCGCACATCATTACAACAACACTTACCATATTATCGCACACCCCAGACTCGACTTGAGTGGAAAATGAAATTATTCGCGGTTGTGCACGCACTTGTTTGCACATGAGCAGAGCTAGATTTTAGGAATCTAACTTGCAGATGCCAGACCACTGATTCATCAAACCTGCTTTCCTGCAGTCCGTGTTCTTCTGACTTCTGACTGTTTTGTAGCAGGTAACGAATATGCTTCGGGTAAATGTATCAAAGTAAATTTATACATTTTAATTAGGAAATGTAGTGGAGTAAATGTAAAAGTTGCCTGAAATATAAAAACTCAAGTAAAGTACAGACAATCCCAAAAAATATTTAAGTACTGTAACAAAGTATTATTACTTCGTTACATTACACCACTGATCAGGATGTATCTATGACAAAGGGTTTCTAAAAATATGGCTTCTTATCAAAAAAGTGTTCCCATGGCTCAGTTTGCCCCAGGGTGAGGGTAAGTTGACCCGAGTCGATGAGTAAGATGCACCGTCTGGTTGTAAACTGGCCATCTGACTGAATCTATTCAAACCCATATTAAATTTGAAATGATAATTTACCTCTTTTAAAAACTAATTTAATAATCAAAGTTCCTAAATCAAACAGTCACATCTCTTTAAAGAGCGCCGTGGAAGAAACAATTGTCACGGCGCGGTAAAGAGCGCCGTGGAAGAAACAGGGTCTGGGTCCAAATGCAGGGAAATTATCACTTTAATAAGAACAAAAAGGCCAACAGGGCAAAAACCAAAAGGAAACAGATAACACGCATACACCTCGGAATTCGACTAACAATTAACAATAAACAATACAGCCAGGCAGAGTGGTGGGTGAGACAAAACTATATAGTCCGTGACAATAGGCACCAGGTGTGTGCGTGTGTGAGTGGGTGAACCGGTGTGTCGAGTAAACCAGGTGTGCAGAGTGACGGTAATGAGTCCGGGAGAATGGAAGTCGCGCCCTCTGGTGGTGAGAAGGAGAAACCCCGGGCCCGGACTCATGACAGGACCCCCCCTCTAAGGAACGGATTTCCAGACGTTTCCAGCGGCCCCCCCACCCAGAGGAGAGGTCCGTGTGCTGGAGGGGGACCAGGTGACTGAGGCAGAGCCGGTGGAGTGGGAGTGGGAAACCCCAGGGCAAAACCCGGATCGTGAGCGGACACCTTCGCCTCTGGCTCTTTCCGCCTCTGCGAGTCGTGAGCGGCACCCGCCGCCGCCTCGGGGGACTTGTGAGCGTCGTGAGTGGCGCGGCACCCGCCACCGCCCTCGGGGACTTCGGGAGAGTCGTGAGCGGCGCCCGCCGCCTCGGGGACTTCGGGAGAGTCGTGAGCGGCGCCCGCCGCCTCGGGGACTTCGGGAGAGTCGGGAGAGTCGTGAGCGGCGTCCGCCGCCTCGGGGACCGCCGCCTCGGTGACTTCGGGAGAGTCGTGAACGGCCACCGCCGCCTCGGGGACTTCGGGAGAGTCGTGAGCGGCGCCCGCCGCCTCGGGGACTTCGGGAGAGTCGTGAGCGGTACCCGCCGCCGCCGTTTCGGGGGACTCGTGAGCGGCACCCGCCGCCGCCGTTTCGGGGGACTCGTGAGCGGTACCCCGCCGCCACCTCGGGGACTTCGGGAGAGTCGTGAGCGGCGCCCGCCGCCGCCTCGGGGACTTCGGGAGAGTCGTGAGCGGCGCCCGCCGCCTCGGGGACTTCGGGAGAGTCGTGAGCGGCGCCCGCCGCCTCGCAGGGAACATCTGCGGGCTCGGCCGCTTCGTGAAAGCCGGAGGCGAGCCCCGCTGCCTCGCAGAGAACACATCCGCGGGCTCGGCCGCTTCGTGAAAGCCGGAAGCGAGCCCCGCCGCCTCGCGGGAACTTCCTGGGTTGGCCCCCCCACCCTGACGGCTGAGCCACTCAGCTGCAGAGCCAGGTTTATGTAGTCCTCCAGCGTCTCGTCGGGGTGCCAGTATGGCATGAATGTTTTAAAAGGCTCGGCCAGTCCTCCCCAAAAGAAGACCATAAGACAGGTCTTCTCTGTCGCCGAAAACCGAGCCGCCCCGACGAAGTCCCAGGCATAATCCTCGATGCTTCGCTCTCCCTGGCGGACATCGAGGAACCTCCCTGCTGAACCCATAACTGCTGGCTGTATTCTGTCACGGCGCGGTAAAGAGCGCCGTGGAAGAAACAGGGTCTGGGTCCAAATGCAGGGAAATTATAACTTTAATGAGAACAAAAAGGCCAACAGGGCAAAAACAAAAAGGAAACAGATAACACGCATACACCTCGGAATTCGACTAACAATTAACAATAAACAATACAGCCAGGCAGAGTGGTGGGTGAGACAAAACTATATAGTCCGTGACAATAGGCACCAGGTGTGTGCGTGTGAGTGGGTGAAACAGGTGTGTCGAGTAAACCAGGTGTGCAGAGTGACGGTAATGAGTCCGGGAGAATGGAAGTGGCGCCCTCTGGTGGTGAGAAGGAGAAACCCCGGGTCCGGACTCATGACAAACATAAAACCAACCAAATGAAAATCTTTAAATTGTTTGCATTTCTGAAAACAATATGTTTAACACCAAAGTTGTAATCTTCCGAAAAAGACTAAACAGAGAGTTTGTTGAGTAAAATAAAAATAAAAAAACTTAATTAGAATGAAAAAATAAATGTCACTGAAACTAATGAACAATTTAGTCAAAAGATTCTTGGCATCGTAACTTTTCTGCAACGTCGAACAGGCCATTAGGGACTACAGGTGGAAAGAAATATATGATTATAATGTGATGAAAGCATCTTCTGGTTCTTATTAGATAAGGATTTCGTGAACTTGTACACTGTTCACGAAATAAACTACAAATAATAATATGTATATGCTAAACTAAATCAGTTGTGTACTATCACATTAAAACTACCAGTGTATACTTCAGAGATTTAACTTAACTTCAGTGTCTTATGGTAGTGTAAGATAAAATGCTGTCTCAATTTGACCAACAGCATTTGGCTCACTTTACAAACAAACAAACAACAACAAAAAAAAAACAAAAAAACAAACAAACAAACAACAACAAAAAAAACCCTAGCTTGCTTACGAATTCAGGCTATTATTTAGCTAAATTATTTACATGGTTTTGGTGCCTTCCACTCCTCCTGTGTGTTTCTTCTTCTCACAGTCTGGCAGAAATTATGGGTGGTTTCAGAAATATATGGTCAAGTGACAATAAAAGTGTACAGTTGGCAAGATACAGGGGGTGGGTCAACTTCCCCACTGGCTCATCTTACCCCACTCTCCCCTACTTCTTTTTAACAAGGTCCTCTATGGTTTGCTAGCATGTAGATGCTAGCTTGGTAGTTTCTTGGTGGTTGTTTACTTCTTTAAGCCAAAAAAGCTCATCCCCAGGTCTCTGTGATATTCTGGTCTCTAGAAATGGCTTGGGTCCCTCCTCCAGTGCCTGTCTGTGTGCCTTTTGAGTACAGCTATACAAAATAATGGCTTTGTATGGTTTTGTTTGTTATTCCGTTCCTCTCCTTTCTGCAGACCTCCACAGGAGCTCAAACAGTGGCTGCTCACGGCTCCTTCCCCTGAAGTGAACACACGCCAGCAGGGAGTGCCAGCGGAGAGGCTCCCCAGAGGGTTTCCAAAGCCTCGCTGCCTGGGTGAGCAATTAGGTTAGCCGGTTACAGCTGTTTGAATCCTTGCTAGTGCCACAGACAGGCCATTAGCACTGGAGGGAGGATTGGCTTATGATGGATGCAGCAGGACTGCTAATGAAAACGATGACCCGTGATATCAACACACTTCAAAGCTTTAATATCTCTGCTGTGACAACTAGTGGACAATCATCGTACCCATATCATCACTTCTGGTGTGCTACATAGTCAATAATTTGATAAGTAGACAAAATAGGTTTAAGAGTTTTAGATAAAGCATGATTCTTACCCAAAAATGAGAACTTGTGGAAAATTTAACTTAAAACTAAAAACTAAAAGAATTGGAGAAAATTAGCATTACATCACTTGCTCACCACTGGATCCTCAGCAGTGAATGGGTGCCGTCAGAATGAGAGTCTAAACAGCTGATAAAAACATCACAATAATGCACATGTAATTCATACAACTCCAGTCCATCAGTTAACCTTTTGTGAATAGAAAAGTAGCATGTTTATAAGAAACAAATCCATTATTAAGGTTTTTATTAACCATTTCTGGCCATAATTCATAATAACGCTTCTTGCTATAATAACGATTCTTCCAGACTTCCTACCCCTCAAATCAAGATCTATTTGAAACATGTTTTGTTTAGAACAGTTTTTTCGCTTGTAAATGGTGCTTGATCTGTACATATTTCTCTCCTGATTTAGACGAGGTGACATTTTAACTGGAGAAAGCAACATTATGGAAACAACTCATATTTTAGCTAAAAAGCAAATGGTTTGAAGTAAAATAAAAAAAAAAAAAAAACATCTTATTGATGGATTTCTTTCTTACAAACATGCAGCTTTACTCTTCAGAAGACATTAACTGATGGACTGGAGTGGTGTGGATTATTGTGATAATCAGTTTTTTATCAGCTGTTCGGACTCTCATTCTGACGGCACCCATTCACTGCAGAGCATCCAATGGTGAGCAAGTGATGTAATGCTACATTTCTCCAAATCTCTTTTAATGAACATACAAACTTATCTACATCTTGGATGGCAGAGGATGAGTAAATTTTCAGCAAATTTATATTTTTGAGTGAACTATTCCTTAAAGAACAAAGACCTGGAGTGGCAAGAGAAACAAAAATAACAAGAGGAAAAAACATGAGAGACACAGAAAGAAAAGATGGATTTCTGTAATGTCAGACTGCCAGTCACTCAGTTCAGTGTTAAAAAACAGGCTGCAGTCAGCAGATAAACCATCATTTCCATCCATCACCACCTCTCCTGACCTATTCCTGATAACAATCAATGTGACTTCACTGTATTTAAGAATGCATCAAATTACAGTTGACACAAGATGTTGAAAATATGGAGAACAGGAGATGCACAGTGAGCAATGCCTTTGAACAGGACGCAGAGGCTGTGCTGCAAACAGAATAGGACATTTTGTGAAACAGCAGCCAGATTGTGAAATCATTGGAGCAATTCTTTATATGGGCTGAATCGAGGAAGCAAATAACTAGACATTGAGTGTAGGTTTGTTTCCAAACAAACCCACCTACACAACCACACATAGGCACAGAGTATACGATTGGAAAACAATATTTGTCCACCGAGAATCCTTCAATACCATGACTTAGGTGCCCTTGAGCAAGGCATCGAACCCCCAACTTGCTCCCCGGGCGCCGCAGCTTAAAATGGCTGCCCACTGCTCCGGGTGTGTGTTCACAGTGTGTGTGTGTGTGTTCACTGCTCTGTGTTTGTGCACTTCGGATTTGTTAAATGCAGAGCACTAATCCTGAGTAGGGTCACCATACTTGGCTGAATGTCACGTCACTTTTTTTTTTTATCTTTTATAGTTCTTGTATATTCCTATTAACAATGTGTTTAGAAGAATATAACTGAGACAGTAAAATTTAAAAAGGGTAAACCACTCCTCTGGCATCTTTTTGAAAGTTCTTATAATACAGGTAATAAAATAAAAATATGAACGGTAATAAAATGTAAAATGTTTGCAGCAGGCTGGATATCATTTATTAAGGTTATTATTCATTACGTTTTGGGTTTTATATAAATACTTCATGGTGGAAATCCCGCACCGAACCCTCCCCGGGCACCGCAGCATAAATAAACAGAGGGGAGGAGCCTAGTCACTAAAAACCCAAAAGCCTAAATTTCGAGTCTCGGGCCGGCAATACCACGACTGAGGTGCCCTTGAGCAAGGCACCCAACCCCCAACTGCTCCCAGGAGCCGCAGCATAAATGGCTGCCCACTGCCTTGGGTGTGTGTTCACGCTGTGTGTGTGTTCCCTGCTGTGTGTGTGCACTTTGGATGGGTTAAAAGCAGAGCACGAATTCCGAGTATGGGTCACCATACTTGGCTGTATGTCACTTCACACTTCTTGATGACTTCCATTGCCTTCAAGTTATAAAAGGCCCATTGTCTTTAAAAAAATACTATATACAGTATAGTGTGACTGTCACGTTAATGGACTGTGTTGTGTTTGTTTTGATTCCATGTGGTCCAGGTCCTTGTTTTCCCTCCTGTTTCTTTATGCCCATATTTGGTCCTTCCTGTTTCCTTTTCCCATTATGATCCACTGATGTCAGCTGTGCTCCCTCCTTTCCTCCATTATCACTTAAACCCTGTGTTTCCTGTATCTAGCATCGATGTTGTGTTTCCTATGTGTCTCTGTATATCATTTTGCCATAGAAAGCAACCGTGACAGTGACATGCTAGACCAAATTTAATAAAAGTGAACTATTGGATTTCATTCAGAAAATGTGCTGTAGGGTGGGTTTATTGATATAAAACAAAATACATAAATAGACAATAAAAAGCAAAGTACAAGACAAGCAAACAAAAAAGTTTTGCTAATGGTGTGGTCACATTTACTGTTGTTCGACAAATGTTTGCATGCCAAATCCAGTTATTTCAATAGGAATCCACATGATTTAAAATTTTAACGAGAGGCCAAAAGATTGCCCCACACAGATAAATGCAGCAAAAACTTAAGAAAGCTGCTTGGTTTGAAAGTGACTTCTGTGTGAATTGTACTATTAACAATATACAATAGACCTTTCGCTAAAAGTTTGCAAATTTTACAGCATCATAAGTCAACGCCCTTATTTTCAACCTAGGCTCATTGAAAATAAGTCTGAGGTGTGTGGCTAAAAATCTATTGCTGACTGTACTGTATTGGAAAATAACATTTCCCCTTCACCAAACTCAACCATAAACCTACCAGAAAGTGTTAACAGGCAAAAGGGATATAAAAATGCATTCAGTGATGCAATCCATGCTATTTTAATTTTCCTTCTACACAGGTTTTATCGAACCGCAATTTAATGGGATTCGCACTAGAGTTCTTCACCTCAGAAGTGCAATGCTGTCACGTGAGCTATCACCTACTGCATCAGAACACCCATACATTTGAAGCTGTACCTGTGACACTAACATTCTAAACTACCAGTTTTCAAATCCTGCGACATCTTAAGTCATGACATAATATTGTGAATGGAACTGTGCAAAAATTAGGCTTTATTAATCAAAACTCTGCCCTGTAAATCATACTTTGTGTGAAAGGAAATAAAGGGTGTCACTGCCTCTATTGTTCATTTCAACTGGAAACTGCAGCAATTTGTATGTATAGGTATGTTTCTGAGTCTTGCAGAAACATAGGTAGAGGCATATATTTTCATCGAGCCTGGTTAGCTTATTTTCATTGCAAGCATGTCTCTTTTGTATAAAGTGGGCTTATTAAAGAAGTTTTCCTGCCGTTCTGCCACTACTACATCGTCTATGTTTGCATAATTCTTTTAGTGAATTGGCTGCACAGCGTACTAAGACATTGGGTACAATTCATTCTTGGTGAATTGCCTGCACAGCGTACTAGTCTGGTCTGAATATCATGGCACCAGCGTGCACCATCACTATTAGCCTGAGAGATACTTCAGCAGGTCTCGTGTAATTGGTGGAAATCGAGTAATTGAAAGGCAGAGCACAACACCGACTCTCTTCATTACTGCCCGGCTGGAGAAGTTGCTGGCATCCTCTAAACTGATTTCCACTCTCCCTGACTTGCATATTACTGATAAAAGACAGGCAAGCAATGTGGATTCATAGCAGCTGCTTGTTGTGTGCACATACCTCAGCACAATCTCTGTCTTTATCTGTTTATGACTGCCATTATGGTGTCTTAAAGGTGATATAAAACCGAAGAGTAGTTGCTTGGGAAGAGGATAATGAAGTAATCAATGTACTCTAGGATTACATTTGGGAATATCTAGTGAATGAGCTTCGCTCTGTAGCACTCCAGAGATTTGATGACTGGCCCCGACACACAACACCACAATGTTTACTGAACTCCCATGGAGAGGCTCTGCCTTGATGTCTCTGTTGTGTCAAAGCTTGCCGCTAATTAGTAGTCAGAGGAAGAAATATAGATCTCTGGAGAGAACCTTCAAGGCTTTCAGATATCACATACCTCTACTCAAAACACACATGCAAACACATTTCCTGATCCATCAGTAATACAATTTCTAATGGCAGCTTCATATACAATAAGTGTAGCTTCATTCATTGATTTATTCTTAATGCTGGATTGCGCCAGTAATGACTTAACAGTTTGATTCATTAGCCATATGATTAGTTGGACAGGGTTAGGAGTTTGTTCTAAAGCCCTAAACCCAAGTATTACATTTCAGCATGTTATTTATATGGTGCGTGTTAAAGTCTTCCTGCAAAATATGTATTTACGAGATGGAAAGTAGTAATTGGTGTGTTGAAATATGCAGCAAACTCTACAATAAAGAATAAATAATGCACATCACATATGTTATATATTATATTCCGTATTATATTCTATCATAACTAAACAATACTATCGTATTTTGTACATGCAACTTAGCTATTTCACACATTTCAACAAATTTACTGTTAAGTATGGATACTGCTTCCTTTCTGCCTGCCATGTTTTCTAAAACTGACATGCCTTGAAACTCAAAAAAAAAAAAAAATCAAAAAAAAAAAAAACAGGGTTTTGGATATAAATGGATAGAAATCTTCTTGCAGTACAGAGCTGCTCACAAGATTCACAAGCGAAATAGCTGCATCATCGTTGACAAAATGGTTGAAGTAATTTGCAAGTTTCTATTGTAGATGGTAAGTAAATATCCACTTCATCCAGTGCTCTTTTGTCTTATGAAATATCCTGTTACTATTGTGATGTGAGATTTCCATTGAAAGAGTGACCAGATCCAAATCTAGGGACCATAGAATATTATTTAGACTGGGTCATGGACTCTTTTGACCTGGGCCTGTATTTGGTCATCCAGCATGCACTTAGGGAGCATTTACACAATACAGTTTTTAACCAAAAAAATGGAAAAACTTTTTATATGTTTTGGCCATTCATATACACAAGAATGGCATTTTGGGGTGGTGGAAATCTTTGAAAAGATACTATTATCGTCTAATAAAATTGTGAATTTGTAAAAAAACACGTCAGCGTATTGCACATGTGTATTACATGTTAGCATAGTTTTTCTTTTCAAAGGTGACATTGCCAGCAACTGCCCAGGCATAGATAATGCAGAGTTTTAAGTTTGGCTTTTACGGTCTAGCAACACTTAGAATACCTTAGCCACAAGAACAGGATATTTTTTACTTAGCACCCACTGTACAATATCCACAAAGTCTTTTGCTGTAAGTGTCAGATGACAGATGGCACTTTTAAAATATTCTAAACAGTTAATGATAATATGCTAGCATGGCAGAGTTGTAGAATTGAATCAGGATTATCAGAGGATTTAAGGGTGAAATGCTAGAGGGGAATCAGATATGCTCAGCATTTTCCTTTTGTAGACAAACTCCTTTTTCCAGCACATCCGACTGGTCGTTTGTAGATGTTTATTGGACAAGTCTGTAGAGCAGTCGTTCTCAACTG
This sequence comes from Cyprinus carpio, assembly GCF_018340385.1. NCBI lineage: Eukaryota > Metazoa > Chordata > Actinopteri > Cypriniformes > Cyprinidae > Cyprinus > Cyprinus carpio. The sequence continues at coordinate 7,461,477 of NC_056611.1, forward strand.
GTGAGTTTGAAACCTTGTCTGAAAGTGTGGTGGAAAATGTGGGAAAAACTATGCAAGATGCTTAACAAATAAAATGCCATTATCAAGCTATGTTGTTGTTGTTGTTGAAGGTTGTGTGTCCAGTAAGGACCCATGATATCTTAGATAACTTAGTCACTGGTAATATGGCTAATACTTAGTAGAAAAAAAGGTCTTAATCTAAATGTTGGGTCAATGTAAGTAGAAGCGTTTGGAGATCATGTAGAGGAATGCTTAAAACTCTGCAGTTTTTGATGAAACAATGAATTAAACATGCCTGCTATCCAGTCAACAATCCATTATTAAATGGGACCTTGTTAATCTGATAAAACACAACCCTGAGCACAAATGGTGAGGACAAGACGAGTTGGAGGAAAATGTTCTGTGCTAATGGATGAAGCAGGGAGTGTTATAGAAGAGGGAAAAGAGAGGGAAGGACAAAAAGAAAGTCAGCTGCAGCCAATGAGTAAACTGAAGAAAGAAAGGTTGAGAGGAAAGACTTGAGCAGAAATGACAATATTCTTAAAAAAAAAAAAAAAAAACCTCTGGCTGGTCCGTCTTTCTGTTTTGCACTAATACTTTGTCATTGGGTTCCAGTGGGGTTTGAATTTATTTATTTATTTTTTAGTGAATAGGCCCATACTGATGTTACTATATATTTAATTATATTCATGACCTTGCATTGTTTAGGTAAGTTGCTTAATCTTATATTTCATAAACCAAACTTTTACCTATTTGATATAGAGCCAGCTATTAGTAGTTTAATTACTTTATTATAGGAAAAACTATAATTGTTATAAAATTGGATAGATAAATCAGTATAGATGGCTTATTTTATTACAGTGTAACATAATTATACAATTAGAAAATTTATGTATGTAACTTATTTATACATCTATAAATCTTAACAGCACAGAACTCTTCTAGATTTTAAGTTTCTACAAAATATACAGTTGTATTCTGAAAATCATGGTTTATAATGACAAAACATGAATAAATGCTCAATAATGTAGTACTTTGACCAGTTTTGACATACTTGGAGTATCAGCTCAGGTTTCGCTCATTTGTCCAACAGTGTCAGTGATGCCTCGTCAGAATAAGTGCTTTCCTGACAGGAATTTAGTCGGGAAATGATAAAAGAGGTAAAAATCTGGGGACATGGAAGCTTCTGATCAGACCTGCATTCTTTTTTTAGGGCATGAGTAAAAAGAGAACTTTACCTGTTTGAATTAACATCAAAATCGATTTGATGGACTCGTGTTTTTGCATTTAGGCCGTACTCACTGTTATAATAATGTTGCCACAAGATGTAACCAAAAAAGCCTATCTAACATTCTCTGTGTAAAATATATTTAATTGCCATACAAGCAAAAACTACTAATAATTTTAGTGGTAAATCAACAGTTTTGCCACCAAAGCTGTCGATTGAGCTTAACCTCGAGTGAACCAGGGAATATTACTTTAATTGCGAATCAACAGAAGTGCATCTTTAAATATCAAGCAATTAGGCATGTGGGCTAAAACTGGGGGACCCATGCCACTGCCTTCCACTTGCTGTCTGGCTCTTTCTTCTCATATTGGAATTTTCTGGTGAAGGTGACCGTATGTTTTGCTTGTGGTGGGTCTTGGCGGGGAATTTGGTAGGACTAAGGAGGAAAATAAAGCGCAAGCGTTAAAAAACCACTGCACATGCTGGGACAGGGTCATTCAGCTGGATCTCATTCCTGTCTGAGAGAATTCTGCACTGCTAAACCAAGCCTCATTAAAAGACCGCTAGGCATGAACTATTCAGGAGAGCGTGCCTGTGTATATCACGCTACAAATGATGTATCTCTTATTAGAAGATCGCACACGGTACAAACCAGTTAAAAAGTAAACTCTGTAAACCTGCACATTGTCTGTCAGGTGGATTTTATTTTTTGCTAAACAAAGCGCTTAATTTCCCTTCAAAATCACAAATTATTTTTATAGCCCCACCACGAGCCGTTTAGATATTTAGCATGTGTATGCACACACAGCCCAACGCAGTTATTAAATTGCTTTAATCTCAGGGGAAAAGCTTCTTTCTGTGTGCACGGACGACAAACAGCGCACATGCTCACAAACTACCTGCCAGTTGGTTCGCACAAGAAGGACGATTTGGGTGAGAAGGAGGGGAAGATCCGAAAATACGTTATTTTGAGAGATAGAACAGGCTTACCCGTGGGAAGCCACTTGTGGAGATTGCATTAAAAAGGAGCACAGTGACCCCCGTTCTATTGCACAAATCCACAGCTGAAATGGGGATTTACACTCACATTTCTACTGGTCGAAAAATTCACCAGCACAAGTGCATGAGAAAGATTGTGTGTTATGTAATCAAGACGGCGAGGCACTGTAATCTCTGACGCACAGAGGTTAGACAGATAGGTGCCGAATGGAAAACATTAACGTTTAAGACGTGTTTACTAAAATCACAACCTTGCAAATGTGTTCTTGTGAAGGACCCATGTCCCACTGCCCATTAATTGTTAATAATATTTTTAACTCTGCTCAAGCTACAACACATAAGCAAAGAACAGCTCAATACACACTCTGGAGCAAATAATTTGACAGAGTGCTATTGGACACATTAACGGCTCCCGAGTGGATAGCCGCGGGTCCTCTTCATCAGAACCAACACCCTGGCTCAAATATGTATGGCCTCAGTCCAAACAACCAAATGCAGGTTTCATTATCGGACCTGGCTTTTGGCAGGTTTTGCGGTTGTAGGTGCAGGTAATGGCAAAAACGTAAATGTAAAGTGTCTCCCAACGCTTTTGTAAAAGCTGTCAAGTGTGGTTTTGCTGGGCTTACTGTTTTAGTAGGATATACGTCAGCACAGAAAAAAGAAAATTTGTGTCATGTCTACCATTTGAGGGGGTCTTTTAAGGCTCTATACCTAATAGTTAGATTTTTTTTTTGTATGAAACTTGTGTATGGTAATATTAGAAAAATGAAACAATGGACCTCTATGAACTTATTTTCTCAGAATGCCAATTTGTCTTCTAGATTCAGTGTGAATAGTATCTGAGGTGCATACTTTTGTGTTATTTGGTGTCATCTGACTTGCTGTAATGGACCTTCCAACTTTAAACTCAACTATGATCTAAGATGAGCATATGAGATAAAAATGGATTTGGGCTGCAGTCTGAATGCAGCCCCAATTATACTTTATAGACTAAAAAAGTCAACAATTGTATTATTTTGTTGTACTTAGCAGTCACACTGACCTTAAGGTACAGATGTTTACAAGAGTTACCACGTGTGATTTGAGACACACAACCGATCACTCATTTTATGACGAGATGTCATAACACTATCAGAATCTGAAGGTTTGCAGTTACTCCAGACCCTAGGTCAAGTTATCTTTAATAGAGAAATTAAAGATTACCAATATAGAGAATTCACAAGTATTACATGCATCTGAATGGCTGCATAGGAACTGTACAATTGATGTTTCATGGCATCTGAACAGATCTTGGATTTAGGTCAGGGAATGCCCAAATGGTCGAGTACCTGGATGCTGGAGGTTTAGCTCCAACTTGCCTCAGGCACACCGTGGCCTGGAAGTCTCTAATATTGTCCTAAAAAAAGATCCTTGATTAGCTGGTTCAGGTGTGGTTTAATTGGGTTGGAGCTGAACTCTGCAGGACATCGTGCGGGGGGGGGGGGGGGCCCTCCAGGAGCAGGGATTGAACACCCTTGGTTTAGCTGTTACCAGGGTCAGGGTCATTGGGTCAAAATGATGGTGTCTCGGGGTGACTGGCCTGGTTTTGGGTTTTTTTGCAAGGTCTGGTTTTGGATGGTCCTTGTCTGATCCTTGAATCCAACTCTATAAGCGTGCTGAATAAACAAGGGAACCATATGACCCATGCCTAGTGTAGTGGTGTCCAATCCTTAGACTTGACCAAACATCTTTATTTCCGGGCACGATGTCCTGGAGCCTAACGGATGGAGTTTCTAAATGGCTAAAATGTACTAGATTTTGCATTGGTTTGACTGTTTTCTGTAGAGACCCACCTTCTCGAATGCCATGATTGGTTGATTAATCTACAATGCCCACATGCTATTGGTCAAGCTTCTTTTCAGTCCTTTTACTTTCAGCAAGTATTGTAACCACATAGAAAAAGCTAAAGCCAAAAGGTACACAAACTGAGCTTAAATTGGTATTCCGCAGACTGATTGATGTTTGACAACTAAGTACCGCGAGAGGGATTCAACAGCATGCAGAGCACAAACACCGATCAATATGCACAAACGCTGCTTCAAGCCGAACACAACTATAACTTGGACAATTGAGGCAATTTAGAAATCCTGGCCAGGGCATGACTGAGAATAATTGGAAGTATGGTCATCCTACCAATCCTGCTCATGTGGGGGAACTATCCACTATTCCTGAAGAGTTTAGCATGACATCCTAATTAAACACACCTGAGTGCTCAACCCGCTAAACTGGGCCTCAGGATTACTAGGAATTTCCAGGCAAGGTATGTTGGGGCATCTAGTAGAAGTTAAATCTCATTAGTCCACACAATACATAAGGACTTTAGTCTTCCAGGAGCAAGTCTGGTCACCCCTAGCCTGGTTAGAGCATGCACTCCAAAATACTGAGCTATGGTAGTGCTGATGTGAAACTTTACGTTACATCCTGACGTTGTCCATTCCTGATCTTCTCTCGCTTTTTCCTCCCCCATTCCTCCCTACTATAGGGAGTTTTCAAACTGTTCTTGACATCTCTCCCGGCATACTGCACAGTTTTTGGATATCTTCCGTTATTGGCCACTCAGCTCAGGTCATGAGAGTCGATCAATCTATGCACTAGTGATAACATGATCAGTTAGAAATGAGCTTTGTTAACTTAAAGAGACGTCCAAATGTGGCAGTGCGGGGGAGGATCTGGGAATTCTTCGTAAGACCACCTAGGCTCCCATGGAAGTGCCAAAGGTCCTACAGAGTTACAGCTCTGAGTTGCAAACTACACAACTTGCCTGGAAAGTTTCTAGTTACCTGAGGACACAGTATTATCTGGTTCAGGTGCGTTTTAGTCAGGATTGAAGCTACCCTCTGCGATTATCTACTCTCCAGTAGGCAAGGACGTGAAGTGTGCCAAAAAAAAGGGTATAGTTTCCAAAACAGTCAGCCTCAAAACCAATAGCTCTATCCGTCTAACAACTGTTTGCTTTTCTTTAAAACGATGCCCTAAAGAATGACACAGCAAAATCTCTTCAGCTCCCATTTACAAAAGCCGTGAGAATGCTACTGGAAGATCTTCAGCAGGGTTTGGAGAGATTAACTGTGTATCTTGCAGGCTCCCCTGTTTTTTTTACGGTCACCAGACGCATGTTTTGCTCGGCGCATTCACTTGATTTAAGAAGGTGGGGCTGAGGCATGAAGCTCCTCCTTGTAATGCAGTTGTTTTTTCTCACTGTCCCATTAAATGTAGGCTTAGAATCAGTGTCGAGAATGATTCAAGAGTACACGTCTTTCTCCCACCATATCAAGCAGTACTAGTTTTGGTGCATATGCGAAAAGGCACCTCACGAATGGTTTACACATAGACATCCTTTAAAACCTTATCAAGACCCACAGCCTCTGTCACTCTAATATCATAGCTTATGTTTCCAGTTAAATTTCGCATGTATTTACATAGAGATCAGATTTTTTTTTCTTTATTGTGCATATCTGATGGCAAGATTATCAATAATGAAACAAAAAAAAAATGTGTCACTTGAGTTAGATATATTGAAATGGTAAGCTTGAAGTTGATCCCCTACCAAAAAATTAACCATGGTTTTATTTTATTAAAAGTGTAATGACCCTCTTGGTTTTTTCCCCGCAGATATAATTACCACTTGTATAAATCCACCGCTTTTTATTACAAATATCCTTGGTATGAGTTAGTGTAGCTATACAATTAATTTGTGGCCCTCTTGGTTTTAGAGGAGAAAAAGGGGCCATTTTGCCAGTTATAAAATACGACCATCCTCCAGGCCATTTTCCTGCCCTAAATAAGATATATTGCTTAAACATTCCCAGCCTGTGCAGTCAGTTTTTGTACTTGGTGGAAGAAGCTGTCATGGTGACAGGAAGTCCTTGTACGTATGTACTTCATCTACCAGACATTGGGAGTAAGGTGAAGAGATAATGCCCATGATGTGGCAGGTCCAAGGTGATCCTGCAAGCTCCCATTTGAAGTTCCCAGGATGTAAAGCTCCTCAACTGATGCTAGGAGAAAACCCCAGCCATTTTCCCCCAGCAGAGAGAATTATCTACAGTATTCTGGTAGCAGGAGAGGGCCAAAAAAAAAACCACAATGTGATGGATGAGGTCAAGATCTAAACGGGATCTTTTAACATTAAGTTCATAAATTGTTGGGGGAAATTTTTTAAAATATTAAATTTTTTTGAGTTCAGGGTTTGAGTTTTTTTTCTTATCCAATTGTAGAAATATTTATTTTTATGTCCACGAGATGAGTAAAAGAGCAGAGTTACAGCAATACATCTCCTTTCCATTTTCTTTCTTTCCATTTGTTGATTTATTATACAATCAATCAATAAAATCAATCAATCAATCGATAATA